>NC_136334.1:8398071-8681331 GCF_964198595.1 Lampetra fluviatilis | reverse complement strand
GTCAATGCAAGGCCGTAGCCATGGAGTCAACATTGGGGGGGACCAAATCTTCCACGGGTCTGGGGTCCCCCCCCCAGAAAAATATCTAAATTTGAAAACTATTTTCCTGCCATTTCCTCCCTAAAATATTTTTAAAAGATCACTAACACATGAGATGGACTTTGTTTTATTTGATACAATAATGTCTAATAGTGTATTGTAATACTGTTGTATTCTAGCCTTCTTCCATCATTGATATATAATGAATGAAAACACCCCAAAGCGCAGCAAACTGCAAAACACCAGGTGTTGTTAAGTGATGAACTGGAGGAGGGCTGGGATGACAGAATTTGCAACCTTGCCTCAAGGAAAGAAATCCAGGGTGAGTGGTCAAACGAAGTGGGTCAGCTCAAGGTTGTGTTGCACAGGGGGGGGGAGCTGATTAACAACCCTGCGCGTCTGAACGTGAGGGGCCTTTGACCTGAAATTAAGAATAACACTCCCAGAGCAGAAGGTTGGATGGCCACAGTGAGACGAATAAGAGCGTTGTATATCAAGGATGCAGACTCAGCTGAATAGCAAGGCTGCAGGGGTCAACAGAAGTTCGCGTTCGCCTAGTTAAGACGAAAAGCTCAATTATTCTGTATTGCTATTAAAGTAACGTTAAAGTCGGAATTTAACAACAGGATAGGCTAAAGTTATCGATATTCACACCCAATCCAATTAAACCAGGCCACAAGTTACGCCTACTGAACCATCACCATCATTAAGTCAATATGAAATGTTATTTCCATACTTTAATATACAACTCGACCCAAAGCATATGACAATCAGAACCTTCCTAAGTCAAAATTGAATCGCACCCAGACAGGAGCGAATAGTCGATATAAGGTTGAAGAGGGAAGGAAATTAAGAGCACGGCGAACTGCAAACGTAAGCAAAAAAGCCGGGAACACACCAACCCAGCGACCCACCAAGCCCAGCAACAGCGAGTCGGGCTTCGACAGGCCATAAAAGTAGAAATAATAACTCCCGGGGTCAGGGGACATCAGAAAAAGCAAGCAGACAAAAACCAGAACTGACTCCAAGGTTCAACCGCCCTCACCTACAAGGAGTGACGGAAATTAATGAGGCCTTGAGTTAACGGCGTCAGCTGGACAGCAACAACAACGGCGAGCAGAGACAGAGTGAGGCAAAAACCTGCGAGGCTATGAAATGCAACTTCATGTCAGTAAAGCCCTGACCAAGTTAAGTTAAAAACATCACAATACATAATATCGTACATAACATCAATGTTAACGCTATTCACCGTAAACTATATTCCGCTTATATAACCATGCAGACACCAAGGAATACGAATTCCTAGGATCAAGAAACTTACCCCTTAACCTAAGATATCGGAAATAAATAAATAATAATAAGCCTATGCATGAAAAGACAAAAGTAAAACCTATGAAAAGCCAGGATAGCGGGATAAATCACCACCAGGTCGAAATAAAATACATAATAAAAGAGCGATGTTAAACCCAGGGTCGGAGAGAAAGGGAGATCCCGGCCGTCTTTGTATCCCCGCAGCGCGGGATGGGAGTGTGTATGTGCTCGGGGAGGCACCTCCACTTGGGTCAAGCACCACGATGGGAAACGACACACATGAGGTTACATACAGAATCATAACTGGGAAATGGTAAGGGACAAATGTTAATTTAAAACTTTTAACCATGTCTGTGTGCGTCTGTGAGGGTCGGAGGGAGTGTGCCCCTCCCTCCAGGCCGTGCAACACAGACAGAGACGCCTGTGAGACGATTTGTAACGTCTGTGTTTTGGTTCATGAAGAAGGCCAGACAAGAGATAATATTGCACCCAGACAGAGAGACGACTTCGAGGCAATTTGTAACATCTGATTGTTTGCTCATGGATTTTATGGAGGGAGTATGACAACGGAATATACCGTGGGTGATGCACACAAGGACACGGACGTACGGACACACACATGGACACACCTACCTACGGACAGATCCTGACACAGCAAAAATCGAAAGAAACCCCGCCTTGTGGGCAGGACCCAAAGGGATTTTTCGGCATAAAAGAAAGGACCCTGAGCATTGGAAACCAGTTCGACCAGGAGAGTCAACTCATCACGAGTTCGACCAGAAGGGTCAACTCACCAGCCGAGCTCGACCAGTGGGTCGGCTCAGGAGTTGACCGAGCGGGTCGACTCAAGGGCGAGCTGCGACCAACGGGTCGGCTCGACTCTTCAGCTTCTGGGACTCAGCCGAGTTCAGCCGGCTCTCGGGGCTCGACTCAAGCGGCTCCCCGTCTCCTCTGCAGGCAGGCAAGACCCGCTTGACAGCTCAACTCGGCCGCGTGGGCCAACCTCTGCCGAGTCGGAGGTCCCTCTGCTGGCCGCCAGCGTCGCGGTTTGGCGACGAGGTGACGACCCAACACTGCACGCCAGGAGCGAGCTGTGGGCGCCACCTACCGACCGAGCATCCAAACCAAATTCCCCACGGCGACAGAGGAGCGACTAATACGTATGACGCGCACCGCCCCCTCACCACACGACCACCAGGCGTCTGTTTGACATAAAGAACCGACTCCGAACATTGACTATTCAAGACCACTCTTACCACTCAAACACACTCGAACCCATAAGCCATCCGTGGCTGTGAAGAAACACTCGAGACCGAGTGATGGCCATCCGTCGTTTATAAGAGTATTCGTAATTTTTATCTTTAATATTTAGTGGGCTGTACTCTTAATCGCATAAATTCCCAACAGATCCATCAATACGAATTGATTCTTGGCACCTCCTTCCGCCGAGCCACGCTCACGGGGGGAGTGGTGGCCCACCAGATCCTTATCAGGTGATCTGGTCCCCAATTAGTAAATTTGATATAAGATAACGATCTTCGGAAAAGGAGCATCGTCGCAGGCCCTTACTCCGAGCCATTCTGTTGTCAGATAACCTGCCGATGTATCTGTTGAGATTGGTGCCTTTAAGAATAATAACTGTCTTGATTGTGTTTTTATCGCCGTATAATCTTTCAAGTATAATCATTCATTAACGTTAAGGTTTTCTTAGCATAGTATTTGCATGTTTTAACGACTCTCTCACTAACAACCATCGCGTTATGCGGGATCCATGTGCCGTTGTCAAGTGAAATCAGACAATCATTGATGATACTGTATTGATGCCGTGTTGACGTTCCGGGATTGAGAGTTCGCATACTATATCATAGTTGAGGTTGAATTAGTAATAAATTGATTAATACAGAAGTGGTTGTGTGATTCCTTCCTGAGATCTATGCATAAGATCTGCTTCTGCGTTGAGATCTGAACTTGGTGACCTTAATAAACACACTAACACATACTCAGTAAATGTTAAAGCGATAACGGGGTGAACCGGGGACCTAAAAATAAGCGAGAATGAGACGAACCTAGACAACGATGCCGAGTTAATCTAAGTTAATCTTGCATACTTACACCACACCTGCATAACTGCATACGATTAATTGCCTTATTCCGATCGATAACCCACCCTCGTCACCGAGGCGGGGTCTGGTAATCATAACGACTTGCATTATCATAATTACCCCCACTCGCATAATTACTACGATTACCTCTCGAATTGGCATAACTAAATGTGCATAATTACATAAATTAACATATTTCCGGATAATTACACATTTGGCCAAATTTCATTTGATTATTATTATTTTCACTGAATATTCATAACCCACATATACAACATAATAATTTCACCCACGCACGCATACAACATATCAAAATTTTCATAACCAACATATACAACAATACATTGCTCTGTTTTTTCTTTTTAACCTTTCTTGTTTCATAGTATGTAATGGCAGAGATTAGGGATTCATAAAGTACAACGCAATCCTATAAACAGGAATCTATGCATTGTTATATAAAGACAAGTCCAGATTTCGTGGCCAAGGTTTAGCAAATTGTTGTCTTTATTAACAGAGCATCGCAATTTTTATTTACAAATATTTTTACAGAAACATATTGGGGGGGCATATTTGATTATTATACTTATTATAACATATTATAACATTATAATTATGACATATTATACTTATAACATTATAATTATGACATATTATACTTATTATAACATTATAATTCATAAATATTAATATAATTATTATAACATATTATACTTATTATAACATTATAATGATTATATATTATAACATGTTATAATGACGGCCTTGTGTCAATGAGAGACTTGGGAGGTTTGGTGACTGCACAGAGAGAGAGACACTTAATGTAATGCAACACAGAGAGTCGGTCAACACACCAACTAACGTACTCTTAGGTTTTTTTCGGTAAAGTCGCCACGTAGGTAAAAAATGAAATTAAAATTAATAAAAGTAAAAATAGAAATAAAATAATAAAATTATAATAAATCACGCCTCACTTGATGCAGCAAATTATAGTCTACATTATAGACTGCCAGTACACTCACCCAGCTTAATAACCAGGCTACAGTCTACATTATAGACTGCCAGTACACTCACCCAGCTTAATAACCAGGCTACAGTCTACATTATAGACTGCCAGTACACTCACCCAGCTTAATAACCAGGCTACAGTCTACATTATAGACTGCCAGTACACTCACCCAGCTTAATAACCAGGCTACAGTCTACATTATAGACTGCCAGTACACTCACCCAGCTTAATAACCAGGCTAGTCTACATTATAGACTGCCAGTACACTCACCCAGCTCAATAACCAGGCTACAGTCTACATTATAGACTGCCAATACACTCACCCAGCTTAATAACCAGGCTACAGTCTACATTATAGACTGCCAGTGCACTCACCCAGCTTAATAACCAGGCTACAGTCTACATTATAGACTGCCAGTACACTCACCCAGCTTAATAACCAGGATACAGTCTACATTATAGACTGCCAGTACACTCACCCAGCTTAATAACCAGGCTACAGTCTACATTATAGACTGCCAGTGCACTCACCCAGCTTAATAACCAGGCTACAGTCTACATTATAGACTGCCAGTACACTCACCCAGCTTAATAACCAGGCTACAGTCTACATTATAGACTGCCAGTGCACTCACCCAGCTTAATAACCAGGCTACAGTCTACATTATAGACTGCCAGTACACTCACCCAGCTTAATAAACAGGCTACAGTCTACATTATAGACTGCCAGTACACTCACCCAGCTTAATAACCAGGCTACAGTCTACATTATAGACTGCCAGTACACTCACCCAGCTTAATAAACAGGCTACAGTCTACATTATAGACTTGTGTTGCCTCCGAAACGTCGTGATTTGTTTATATTTTATTTCTATTGTTACTTTTATGAATTTGTATTCATTTCTTACCTACATGGTGACTTCACCTAGAACTAACGCGTCGCCTGGCTGATCGCGTTCTTCCACAGGTTGCTCAACTATCTTCTTGGTTCTTTCGGTAAAGTCACTTAGAATGGAAATAATAAAAATAAAAGGGAATATTATTTTATTATTTCCATTCTACGTGATATAAAACATAATAAAATTGGATAGTTTTATTGTTTTATTTTATTACTTCCCTTCTACGTGACTTTACCGAAAGAACCAAGAAGAGGAATCACTGCAGTCACGAAAGCTTTAAATCGAAATTGCTCAACTAAGCGAGAGAATTGAAGCGAACGCGACCAGGCGAGGGCAGGAGGCAAGGCCCCGCGTTGTAAAGTTCCAAAGTGGACATCGCTTCCATGCTAGCTGCTACTCAATTGACATCCCTACGAGAGAGAGAGCGAGGCTCTACCTCGGTAAACAACAACAACCACAACAACAACCACCACAACAACCACAACCACAACCGCGATGAGAATTTCTCGCCTCAGATTTCAGTTCCCGCGCGGAGCGTCAACTTTCCGTTACCTCGTGACGTCACGCCGCAGCAGCAGGTGACATGACGTCACTTGTGGGGTACAAGACACTCCCTTCCCACAATGAGCGGCTCTGTAACTTACATAAATTATGTTAATGAGCTTGGCCCAATCGTGGAGGGATGGGCTGTGGGTGCCGAACCGGTCACAACGAACTCGTGACGTCTTTTACGAATATTTGGGCTTTGCCCAAATAAGGATAGTACAATCTTAATTTAGGAGCTTTCGTGACTGCAGGAATTATTCTTTGGTTCTTTTCGGTTAAGTCACGTCTAAAAATAAAATAATAAATTAAAATAACATATTACGACGTTTCGATTGCAACACAAGCAATCATCATCAGGTATAAAAGAAATAGCAACAAAAAATCTAACTAGAAAACTATAGACAGACATACAAGCAGACAGACATCACAACGGCACACAGAGAGAGGACACACATCGGCACAAAGAGAGGGGTTGTCTCTCTGCTCGTGCAATGCAGCCCGCTCTCTACACCGGCTGTTCGGGTAACCATCTCCGGCGCGCCACCATACTTCACGAATGCAGAGCTGAGGGTGGAACTGCAACGCTACGGCGTTGTGGTATCGCCCATCGTCCTGCTGCATATAAAAACACAACGGAGGGAGCTGAGGCACGTTCTGTCAGGCCAACGGCAGGCGTTCCTCGTGCTTAAAAGTGGGAGTACCGAGCTGGATGTGGCCATCAAACGTACTGCTGGTGGCCGCGTCCACACGATATACCTGGCCACGGCCGAGCCACGCTGCTACGCGTGCGGTGGTGCCGGGCATCTAAGGAAGAACTGCTCCACCGGAACGAAGCCGAGTGGAGCTGCAACGACGGAGACAAGGCTGGTGCTGCAACAAAAACAGCAGCAGCAGCAGCAGCGGGAGCAGCGTCAGCAGCAGCAGCCATCACAGGTGCCGCCACTGCAGCAGGAACAACAGCAGCAGAGTGGTGGTGCCGAGCCCGTGCCGGAGCACGGGGAGTCGGACCCTCAGGAGGGTGCCGACAGCAATGGGGCTGCCGTCATTAAGAGCGCCAGGAGGAAGAGGAGGAGGCGCGGAAACGGGCTGACGGAACAGCCCAAGAGGCCAGCCGCAGCCGGCGACATCGATCGGCCGGCCAGCTGTGTGGAGCACACCTCGCTCCCACTCGCCCCTGCGATGGAGGGAGAGGAGCCAGCAGCTGTCGCCAGCGTCAGTGTGGTGCCGAGCGACGACGCAGCTCCGGGAAGCCACCTTTCGCACGGCTCGACAGCACGGCAAAGAGAAGAGACGGAGGCTGCCGCCGATGCCGTTGGCGTGCCGGGCGGCGTCCTGGCTCCAAGGATTCCCCCCTCGTCCGCCCCGAGTGGTGGCGGGAAGAGGTCGAGGAAATCCAAGGGGAAGGTTTCGCCCTCGGTGAAGCCGGGGGAGAAGGCCGTGGAGACCTCTGAAGGCGCGCACCCAGCGAACGCGATCGAGCTGGGAGTGCGATCGCCGAGGCAGGCCTCGCTCACCCCGGCGACGGGAGAGGAAAGGTCGCCGACCACCGCCAGCACAGGCTCTGTGCTGTGCGGCGTCACAGCTCGGCCCCCCCCCCCCCACCTCGTCTACCCTGACGGATGACGGGAGGGAGGGTGAGGAGCCCGAGGTAACTGATGGGGAAGGCGCCACCGAGCAGATCGGCTGCTCAGTGGAGGTGGAAGGAGAAGCGATGGAGGCCGACAGCGGCGTGCGCCTGCTGCTGGTGACGACAAAAAGGGCGCAATGGCCGGCTTCGACCCCAGCTCCTCAGAGAAAGTTCGGAAAAGGGACATGAATTGTCGCGGACGCAGGCTGGGTGCCGCGCGATTTTGTCCCCTTTAAAGGCAACCCCCCCCCCCGCCACGGAACGGATCAAGAGACCGAAGGGCTGGAGGAGGTTGCCTGCACTCGGGACGGAGCCTGGTGAGGTCCCCGTTCCCGGAACGTCGGCAGATACCGGAGGGTGGGTTGGCGCCGACGGGAAAGCTCATGGTGATGACCTGAAGAACGATTTGGACGGGAGGGCGTACCCCCAAAAGCTTGGAGGCTGGAGAGAGCAGGCTGAGCCCGGGGAATGTACGCCCGAAACCCTCCTCCGGTGGAGGACGGCGGAAAAAGAGAAAAAAGGGAATGTGGCGAGGGAGCTGGCAAAAGTTTTCCCCGGAAGGCACTCCCTTGCGGGGGTGGTAATGGACGTGAGGTTTGAGCCACATAAGTATGGTTTCGGCGCTCAAGAGATCGAACGGATAGCGGAAATAATGGACAAATCGGGGCTATTCCCCTCTGCGTTGCTGAACGAAGACGAGGAGGAAGAAGACGAGAGGATAGCCTGGGCGAGGGAGGTCAAGGAGAGGGAGGCCATGAAGGCCAGCGGCGACGCGCGGGTGAAGGCGGCGACCGAGGGAGCGGAACAGCCGGACCCGGCCTCGCCTGCCTCGTCGTCGCAGGGGAGCGGGGTGAGCGTCGTCAGCGGTGGCGCCCCAACGGGATGGAGGGAGAGGCCGAGGACCTGGCCTCCGATGGCCGAGATGGAGTGCTCCCCCGAGTATCTCCTCGGCTTCCTAAAATGGTCATACGGGAGGCGAAACATCCACGTGCGGGACAGCTTCCCGAATAGAAAGAAATTCATGAAAACGGCCCAGCGTGTGGTCCAGGAACCGAGTACTTTCGGGTACAGTCGCCAGGAAATTTTTCCGGGTCAAAGCCTTGATGAGCAAGGTCCGAAAACAAACACCATCCCCCCCCGCCACCCCCTTCTCCCCCGAGGCGTTGAGGACGACGCCACTGCCGCTGCCGCCAGCCGGGGGGGGAGGTGAGGAGGTGGGAGTGGAGGGGATGTCATGTTAGGAGAAGCCCTGCCATGCGAAAGGGTGTCAAAGCCCGGAATGTCATTGGACACTGACTGTGAGGCGGTGGCGATGTGGTGCGCGATGGCTGGGCAGTGCTTGGTGTTGCCATGAGATGACCACGCCGAATGCACTTGGACTTGTTTCAGTGCGATTTGCGCCGGAACCTGACCGACGCGCACACCGGACATTGACTGTGATGCGGTGGCGATGTGTTGCATGACGATCAGTGAAGTGTGGTTGTTGCCATGAAGGCATGCACAGTTTGTTTGGCGATCAAATGAAGCGAATGCTGTTGCCATAAAGGCATGTACGTTCGTTTTGATGCATGGAAAAGCTCCGGCGCCATTGGCGCAGGAGGAATAAAATTGTTATAAAAGTCAAGTCTGCGTCTCTCTCTCTGCTGCTCGTCCCGTGAGTTGCTTCCGGATGAGGTCGTGGCGCTGGCGGTGGCCGCTAGGTTTGAAGCGGCGCCACCGCGCGGCAGAGTAGCGGTACTGACGGGCTAGGCGGTCCCCCACTTACGAACACCGCCCCCCCACTTACGAACACCACCCCCCCGCATACCCCCACTTACGAACACCACCCCCCCGCATACCCCCACTTACGAACACCACCCCCCTGCATACCCCCACTTACGAACACCCCCCCCCCGCATACCCCCACTTACGAACACCCCCCCCCGCATACCCCCACTTACGAACACCCCCCCCCGCATACCCCCACTTACGAACACCCCCCCCCCGCATACCCCCACTTACGAACACCACCCCCCCGCATACCCCCACTTACGAACACCCCCCCCCCGCATACCCCCACTTACGAACACCCCCCCCCACATACCCCCACCTACGAACACCACCCCCCCCGCTTACCCCCACTTAGGAACACCACTCCCCCGCATACCCCCACTTACGAACACCCCCCCCCGCATACCCCCACTTACGAACACCCCCCCCCCCCCGCATACCCCCACCTACGAACACCACCCCCCCGCATACCCCCACTTACAAACACCACCCCCCCGCATACCCCCACTTACGAACACCACCCCCCCCGCTTATCCCCACTTACGAACACCATGGGTGTGTTGTTGTTGGTTTCCCCCTTCCCGCTGGCAATCGAGCGCTGTGGTGGTGGGGCTGCGAACGTCAGACACGATGGGCGAGGTTCGACTCCCGGCCCGGGGTGTTGGTGGTGGCTCTGACATCCACATCGGTGGCCGGACTAGATGAAGAGAGCTCGGCTTCATACTCACCCCACATGAGCTGGCAGCAGTTGTCGCTGAAGGGAGTCTATGGGTCCCTGTGTGCGAGTGTCTATGGGTCTGTGTGCGAGTCTATGGATATCGACTGTATGTTAAGTCTGTGGTTCTGTATAAGTCTATGGCCAGCCCAGCCCAGGCCAGCCCAGCCCAGCCAGACCAACCCAGCCCAGCCCGCCCGCACAGCCAAGCATAGCCAGCCCAGCCCAGCCCAGACTTCGGGCAAAAAAAACCTCTTAAGTAGGGAGCCAACGCGACGCGTCGGGCATTGCCTCAACTCTTTTGTCTACGATGCAGGACCAACCCTAACCCACCCACACTCCAGCCACACTCACTCAGCCAGCCAGCCACCCACTCAGTCAGCCACTCACTCAGCCAGCCAGCCACTCACTCAGTCAGCCAGCCACCCACTCAGCCAGCCACCCACCCACTCAGCCATCCAGCACACTCACTCAGCCAGCCACCCACCCACTCAGCCAGCCACCCACCCACTCAGCCAGCCACCCACTCAGACAGTCACCCACCCACTCAGCCAGCCACCCACCCACTCAGCCAGTCACCCACTCAGCCATCCAGCACACTCACTCAGCCAGCTACCCACCCACTCAGCCAGTCACCCACCCACTCAGCCAGCCACCCACTCAGCCATCCAGCACACTCACTCAGCCAGCCACCCACCCACTCAGCCAGTCACCCACTCAGCCAGTCACCCACACTCAGCCACCCACCCACTCAGCCAGCCACTCACTCAGCCAGCCACCCACCCACTCAGCCAGCCACCCACTCACCCACCCGTCCAGACACCAGCCACCCACCCACCCAGCCAGCCACCCGCCCACTCAGCCAGCCACCCACCCACTCAGCCACCCACCCACTCAGCCAGCCACCCACTCACTCAGCCAGCCACCCGCCCACCCAGCGGTTCATGTTCTTGGTTGGCGTGAGCGGAACGGAGTTCGAGCGTCTCGCCTCGAGCATGACGCGCAGAGACGAGGCCGGGCGACGACCCCAGGTCAAGCGACACCCACAGATCGACCGACCAGCCGACCGACCGGGGAATCAGACGTGGAATGGTTACGCCGACCGACCGACACGGGAAAGAACGATGGGCACGCGCACGCACACACACGCAGGCACACACACGCACACACGCAGGCACGAAGACAGGCACGAAGACAGGCACGCAGACAGGCACGCACACACACGCAGGCACATGCACGCAGGTACGATGACAGGCACGCGCACACACACAGGCACGCGCACACAGGCAGGCAGGCACGCACACACGCAGGCAGGCATGCACACACGCACGCACACACACACGCAGGCACGAAGACAGGCATGCAGACAGGCACGCACACACGCAGGCACACACGCAGGCATGCACACACACACGCAGGCACACGCACGCAGGTACGAAGACAGGCACGCACACACACAGGCACGCGCACGCAGGCAGGCAGGCATGCAGGCGAGCGAGCGGACGGCACGCGAACGAGGCGGCGAGAGACGTCACGCGAACGAGGAGGACGAAACAGGGGTGGAGGAGGGGGAGGTTGGGGCGTGCAAGTGGCACGCGTTGTAATACTGACGGGCAGGCGGTGACACAACCAAGAGTGGGGCCCCGGTGGCGGGCTGTGTAATACAAACGAGGCGATGCAACTGTAGGGGTGATACGCGCTGGCAGTAGGGATCGTGGGGCAGCGCGTGGTGATCGGCTGTGTAGTGGTGACACGCGCTGACAGTGATGGATCGTGTGGCAGCGCGTGGTGATTGGTTGTGTGCGCTGACACAAGCTGGGAAAAGGGATCGTGTGGCAGCGCGTGGTGATTGGTCAACTAGGGTGGGTGCTCACATCGAGGTCCGCATAGGCTACGTCTCCCCGGGAGCGGAGGACTATAAAAGGCGATGCGCGCGGGCGCTCGGGGAGTTGGTGACCAGTGAAGACGGAAGACGGAGCAGGAAGAGACAGGGCCCTGAGACCCCTAGTCCCGCTGTCCTTGTGTAATGCGGGCGTAAAGGGCTTGGCGGATGTGACGTCATGTGGGGAGGAGTCAGGGTCACGTGAGAGGGAGATGGTATAGCGGTGAGACAGGAAGAGATCGGGGCAGTCGGGCGAGGGAAGAGTGGAGACCGCGTTGGGTGGTCGCCGTGCCCTCAGCCTGGTGGCTGAGGGGCTCGGTGACAGCGCCAGCCAGCGGGATGGAAGAGAGTTGGTTGGAGACTGGACGAGGGTGAGGCCACGGAGGGCGGAAGCTGGGAGCAGCGACAGCAGCCGGAGAGGCTGCGTGTGGGAGACAGCAGCGAGGCTGCTAGGGGCTACAGCAGCCGGGGGCTGCAGAGCAAGAGGGCTACGGGAGCACCAGCAGCCGGAGGGGCTGCGTGTGGGGGAACAGCAGCAAGGCTGCTAAGGAGCTACGGGAGCGACGGAGACCAACAGCGGGGCTGTTGGCGGTGATGGGAGCGACAGCGAGGTCGGCACCGTGTGGAAGGAGCCAGATGAAGGACAGCCGTGTGGGAAACAGAAACGAACCCGAATAAAGGACACCAGACCAGATACTGTGGTCGAGTCCATTTATTACACTTGTAAGGGCCGGGACCCTGTGTGGCTCAGAGGCGGGACCTTGGGACCCGGGGCAGGACGTCCGTGTGAGGGCCGGGCTGCGGGACCCAGTGGTCGCGATCCATACCCAAGCTGGGGTGGGTCTGTAAGTTCCCCTGGAAGCTACGGGGCTGGAGAGCCCGTGTGTGTGTAGCCGGGTGGAACGTGTAGCGTGAGCTGTAGTGACCACACGTGTTATTGTGGCAAAGACAAGTGTTAATAAAGTGTGCTACCCATCAAGTGGTCTCCCACCGTAATTTACAATATTACAATAACATAGTGAATGCTTGGGAGCTTATTGGCTCTCGCTCCTGGTTAGAGATCTACCCAACACACAGGTCCACAAAGACTGGCCGCTCTTACCCTGCAGGTTGAACCTAGGAACTGAGTGTTCAACTTCACATTCTTGTCAATAGAGGCCTGTGACAAAGGTGCATCTATTGGAGCGGCATCGTCTAAGGCAGTGGTTCTTAACCTTGTTGGAGGTACTGAACCCCACCAGTTTCATATGCGCATTCACAGAACCCTTCTTAATTGGAATTTTTTTTTTTTCAAATTCAAAACATAGGTACATGTTTTACTGGTGCACAATCATGAGTCAGGTGTGTGTCTTAACCTCCGCCAAACCCCTGAGACTGACTCACCGAACCCCTGGGGTTCGATCGAACCCAGGTTAAGAACCACTGGTCTAAGGCTTACGCATCTCCCGGGTCTCCATTTGACTTTGTATTGTCTCGGAGGAAGTCAACCCAAACCTCCACTTCCACAAACTGCTGGGAGTCGCCTCGCTCTGCCTCACAGTCAGAATTCTCCTCCTGCTTCACGTTGCCTCCATCGATGTGAAGGTCCGATTTGGGAGTTGAATCTTCATCTTCACATTTTACCTTCACTTCTTCGCTCTTCACCATCACGTCTTCACATTTCACCTTCACCTCTTCATATTTCACCTTGATTTCTTTGAAAGTGTCCAAGCTGGGATTTTCTTCCGGTTCTTGTTTGATGAGGGATGGGCTCATTGCGGCACTTTGACTTTCACAAGCTGATTTCAGACTCCACTCCTGGTGGATTTTCTGATGCTTGTGTGTTCTCTGGTGTACATGAAGATGTGATGACTGTGCAAACGCCTTCCTGCACGGAGTGCACCTGAAGGGTTTCTCTCCCGTGTGTGTTCTCTGGTGTATTTTAAGATCAGATGACTGTGAAAACGCCTTCCCACACACACTGCACTTGAAGGGTTTCTCTCCCGTGTGTGTTTTCTGGTGTATTACAAGAGTAGATGAACGTGCAAACGCCTTCCCACATACACTGCACTTGAAGGGTTTCTCTCCCGTGTGTGTTCTCTGGTGTGCTACAAGATGAGCTGAAAGTGCAAACGCCTTCCCACACACACTGCACTTGAAGGGTTTTTCTCCCGTGTGTGTTCTCTGGTGTGCTACAAGATGAGCTGAAAGTGCAAACGTCTTCCCACACACACTGCACTTGAAGGGTTTTTCTACCGTGTGTGTTCTCTGGTGTGCTACAAGATGAGCTGAAAGTGCAAACGTCTTCCCACACACACTGCACTTGAAGGGTTTCTCTCCCGTGTGTGTTCTCTGGTGTGCTACAAGAGCAGATGAATCTGAAAACGCCTTCCCACACACACTGCACTTGAAGGGTTTTTCTCCCGCGTGTATTCTCTGGTGTTTTACAAGATGAGCTGAACGTGCAAACGCCCTCCCACACACACTGCACTTGAAGGGTTTCTCTCCTGTGTGAGTTCTCTGGTGCCGTGTCAAATTTCCAGGACGATCCGTGCTGTATGCACACCGGTCGCATTGTTGCCTTTTTGCACCGAGCTGCGCCGACTGCCTTTGCTCCATGAGACCACTTCTGCAGAGGCAGCGACAGCTGCAGACAGAAAAAGAAGAATATCCACACCATCTACACGTCAGTATCAAGGCACAGAGGAATGCATATATACACAGTCACACGTGACTTACACGTCTACACTTATTCATATATTTATGATATAGTAAAAAAAAGTGTCCCAAATTCATCACACGGTCTGTTATGGCACACAATGAGAGGGCAAATGGTCATAAAAATGCCTGGAAGCCCTCATATCTTCAAAATGAACGTTAACCCAAAACTCAGCACACAATTTCAGCTGTCTGGCTTCTAAATAAATGTTTATGAAAGCTAAATTCAGCTGACATAGCAAAGGGTGTTGAAAATAATACAATTTGTGTCATGCACAAATGCATAAATTAATGTTCAATCGCAACTTAGAGATGTGAAGCCAGGCACAGATGTCCTTGATTGCTGGGATGAGCAGTTCCGACTTCAGCTGCTGCACGTGTGTGCTGTGATCACTTCCTGACTCCATTCTTACAAAGAGTTCCAGAGGAAAACTAAAATAAACTACCGTTTTGATATAACCTCTGTGCTCAATAGAGTTAATAGACTTTACTGCAAATACAAACTTGACACTGTCACACACTCAGAGGTGGAGCCAGGATTTTCAGATAAGGGGGGGAAACCCCTCCAGCAATGAAAAATTACAGGAGTTGTTAGTAAGTAAGGAGTTGTTAGTGAGAAAGGAGTTGTTAGTAAGAAAGGACTTGTCCCTTGCTTTTCATTCGACGCGTGTGATCGTCATCGCGCTCGCTGAACGTGTTGATGCCTTCAGGAAAGAAAAATAGACTTTTGTATTTGGGGGGGGGGGGGGGGGGGGGGAATGACCATGACGTATGTGGCGTCAACCCGCATCACACCTGAGCTAAGCGCTCTGCAATGCTTACCCCCCTACCACATGGCTCTTCGCGCACCGTACTTCTACAGCTGCTCACAGCGTGCCGGGAGATTTTAGGTGGCGCTTCGCTCCTGGCCGATTAAGTCAATGGCTTCTCGGAGTTTCAATAAAAATCCGTGTGAAGAACGGGTACAACTGCCATCTTAAATATAAAGCAGAACTTACACCTGTTTGTTTGTGTGCAGCAGCAAAAACTCTCCAACGCTGAGCTCTGGCGTCATGAAATTTTCACAGCTTATGCTGTCTGGAATTTCTAAGCGAACGCCACGTCATTCCCTTCCCGAGTGGCAAACATCGACCTGACGTAGCAGTGGGTTCAGGTTGAATTTCCTTGAGTGAAAACATCCGATTTAGGTAAATTGAAGTGTTTCGGCTTCCTTCTTGCAAGCATCAATTTTTCAGGGTTTTTCATTGAATTATGAGGAAATATTAAATTAATCCAAGACAAGAATCCAAGTCCCGGGCAAAGCCGGGTATTGAAGCTAGTTATTAATAAACCCCAATGATCCTATCGAAATTAGGGATTTCTATCGGATCGTTGGGGGGGGGGGGCACGTGCCACCCCACCCCCACTGGCTCCACCACTGTCACACACTGTCACGGTTCACAGGTGGTGGTGTGTCCAGACCCACGCCTGGCCACCTTCACCTGCTCAGTATTAATGCTTCCTCACTCCACCAAGTAATTCATTGAGGATCAATCAACACAGCCGAGACTGCGTGTCTCTCTCTCCGCGTGGTCGTGTGGATTTCCTTCCCGATCCCCGGATTTCCCCTCCACATGTAGAGAGTGAACACCGCCACGCGTCTAGAGTGAACACCGCCACGCGTCTAGAGTGAACACCGCCACGCGTCTAGAGTGAACACCGCTACGCGTCTAGAGTGAACTCCGCCACGCGTCTAGAGTGAACTCCGCCACGCGTCTAGAGTGAACTCCGCCACGCGTCTAGAGTGAACTCCGCCACGCGTCTAGAGTGAACTCCGCCACACGTCTAGAGTGAACACCGCCACGCGTCTAGAGTGAACTCCACCACGCGTCTAGAGCGAACACCGCCACACGTCTAGAGCGAACACCGCCACGCGTCTAGAGTGAACACCGCCACACGTCCAGAGTGAACTCCGCCACGTGTCTTGAGTAAACACCGCCACGCGTCTAGAGTGAACATCGCCACGTGTCTTGAGTGAACACCGCCACGTGTCTTGAGTGAACACCGCCACACGTCCAGAGTGAACTCCGCCACACGTCCAGAGTGAACTCCGCCACGTGTCTAGAGTGAACTCCGCCACGTGTCTAGAGTGAACTCCGCCACGTGTCTAGAGTGAACTCCGCCACACGTCTAGAGTGAACACCATCACGTGTCTAGAGTGAACACCACCACGTGTCTAGAGTGAACTCCGCCACGCATCTAGAGTGAACACCGCCACGCGTCTAGAGTGAACACTGCCACGCGTCTAGAGTGAACACCGCCACGCTGTTGACGAGCCTCACCTTGTTGTTATTGTTGTTGTGGGCAAGTCGCTTCTGAAAACAAGAGCGGTATATCAGCTCAAGCGGGTGTGGCCTGGTAAAAAAAATGGAAAAAAAACCTATTAAACTTAGAGTCAGCTAACATAACAGTCAACACCCTACCTGGTTGATAACGTTCTTCCAAAGATTGCTCAATTTGAGAGAGAGACACGGAGACATATAGACAGACACATAAGCAGAGAGAGAGAGATGACACAAAGACACACAGAGAGAGACACAGATATAGACACACAGAGAGAGAGATGACACAGAGAGAGACACACATAGGCACACAGAGAAACAACGCCTCTGTGTTGAGGCCTTAAATAGAGAGAGGGGGGGTGGGTAGTGAAGGGGGTAGAGAAATTAGCATGTCAATGCAAGGCCGTAGCCATGAAGTCAACATTGGGGGAGACCAAATATTCCACGGGTCTGGGGTCCCCCCCCCCAGAAAAATATCTAAATTTGAAAACTATTTTCCTGCCATTTCCTCCCTAAAATATTTTTAAAAGTTCACTAACACATGGGATGGACTTTGTTTTATTTGATACAATAATGTCTAATAGTGTATTGTAATACATTGCTGTTTCTTTTTTACCTTTCTTGTTTCATAGTATGTAATGGCAGAGATTAGGGATTCATAAAGTACAACGCAATCCTATAAACAGGAATCTATGCATTGTTATATGAAGACAAGTCCAGATTTCGTGGCCAAGGTTTAGCAAATTGTTGTCTTTATTAACAGAGCATCACAATTATCATTTACAAATAATTTTACAGAAACATATTGGGGGGCATATTTGATTATTATACGTATTATAACATATTATAACATTATAATTATGACATATTATACGTATTATAACATTATAATTATTATACATTATAACATAATATTATACTTATTATAACATGTTATAATGACGGCCTTGTGTCAATGAGAGACTTGGAGGTTTGGAGACTGCACAGAGAGAGAGAGAGAGACACTTCATGTAATGCAACACAGAGAGTCGGTCAACACACCAACTCACGTACTCTTAGGTTTTTTCGGTAAAGTCACCACGTAGGTAAAAAATGAAATTAAAATTAATGAAAGTAAAGCTTAATAACCAGGCTACAGTCTGCATTATAGACTGCCAGTACACTCACCCAGCTTAATAACCAGGCTACAGTCTACGTTACTACGTTATAGACTGCCAGTACACTCACCCAGCTTAATAACCAGGCTACAGTCTATATTATAGACTGCCAGTACACTCACCCAGCTTAATAACCAGGCTACAGTCCACATTATAGACTGCCAGTACACTCACTTCAGTCCTCGGACTGGTTTACAGCAGCGTCCTGCATTGAGTTTTTATTGTAAGATTTCTGTTTCGGCCAATTAATGATGACGAGTGTTAATACAAGTGGGAGAAAACCGGAGCACCCGAGAAAAACCCACGCCATGTGCGTGGTGGCAACACTCTATCCCTGCACAGATGGAAACAGGTGGCAATTAATCCGCTGGCCAAAGGCTAGATTATGGACCGGGCCAGTGGGGCCAGTGCCCCGGGGCTGCCAGGGGGGGCCTCCAAGCCTCAGGCCGCTAGGTGTGTCGCCCAAGTCTTCCGAAGGAAGTTGAACGCCAGGGCCCTCAGTGCGCACAGCGCAAGCCGACCACTGGCCCCTGGGTGGTTATAGCGTGAGCTAACCACTAGGGCCCCCAGACCCCTCAGTGCTTACAATGTGAGGGCCCCTTAGACCATTTGGTGTTTAAAACGTAACCTGACAACTAGGGTCCCTGGGCCCCTCGACACCTACAGTGTGAGTGTCCCAGGGCCCCTCCACGCTTAAATCATGAGCTGACCACTAGGGCCCCCAGGCCCCTCGGTGCACACATCGAGCGTAACACCTGGGCCCCTTGGTACATACAGTGCATGCCTAAAACGAGAGCCTCTGGACAACCGAGCCACTGGTCGGCACGCTAAAATATAAAATATAAATTTTCAAATTTTCTTTGTGGATTTCACACCTGATGATGATTTCTTGTGTTGCAGTCGAAACGTCGTGAGAATTTTTATTGTTTTATATTTATATTATTTTATTATTACCAAGTTTGCAGTCGATACCACTTTGGGAAGTGGGTTAAAATTGAGTTACAAGAGTTGAGGATACAACAACAGACAGAGTGGGCTAATAGAAGGCGCGTAATAAAAAAAACCGAAAACAGGCTGGAACAACGAGGACGTCCAGAATAAGTACCTGCTCGATCGAGACCCAAACATTCCTCCTTGTAGACACGAGTGGTGTAACCATCATCTGCATCAGAACATCAAAAGGCCGCTGCACACGTCTCGATTATAAACGGCTTAGACTCCGCCCTCGGCCCCGCACCCCTTCTGGATATTCCAGAATGCCTTGCCCACAGGTGCAATTGACAGAACGGAATTGTACACCTAATGACATTGTCTACCAATCTCCTAGCGACACGCGCTACAGTGACTCATTCAATGTCAATAGACGTAATAATGCCATAAGAGGAATAGGCAGGGATTCTCCTGTAGATACAACTGGTTCTTCATGTTCTACAGATGTAGATGCCACTGGGTTTTGACGTTCTGCAGATGTAGATGCCACTGGTTCTTCACGTTCTGTAGATGTAAATGCCACTGGTTCTTCTCGTTCTGTAGATGTAGATACCACTGGTTCTTCTCGTTCTGTAGATGTAGATGCCACTGGTTCTTCATGTTCTGCAGATGAAGATGCCACTGGTTCTTCACGTTCTGCAGATGTAGATGCCACTGGTTCTTCACGTTCTGCAGATCTAGATGCCACTGGTTCTTCACGTTCTGTAGATGTAGATGCCACTGGTTCTTCACGTTCTGCAGATCTAGATGCCACTGGTTTTTCTCGTTCTGTAGATGTAGATACCACTGGTTCTTCTCATTCTGCAGGTGTAGATGCCACTGATTCTTCACGTTCTGCAGATGTAGATGCCACTGATTCTTCACGTTCTGCCGATGTAGATACCACTGGTTCTTCACGTTCTGCAGGTATAGATGCCACTGATTCTTCACGTTCTGCCGATGTAGATACCACTGGTTCTTCACGTTCTGCAGGTGTAGATACCACTGGTTCTTCTCGTTCTGCAGATGTAGATGCCACTGGTTCTTCACGTTCTGTAGATGTAGATGCCACTGGTCCTTCACGTTCTGTAGATGTAGATACCACTGGTTCTTCATGTTCTGTATATCTAGATACCACTGGTTCTTCACGTTCTGCAGATGTAGATGCCACTGGTTCTTCTCATTCTGCAGATGTAGATGCCACTGGTTCTTCACGTTCTGTAGATGTAGATGCCACTGGTTCTTCACGTTCTGTAGATGTAGATGCCACTGGTTCTTCTCGTTCTGTAGATGTAGATACCACTGGTTCTTCTCATTCTGCAGGTGCAGATACCACTGGTTCTTCTCGTTCTGTGGATGTAGATACCACTGGTTCTTCTCATTCTGCAGATGTAGATGCCACTGGTTATTCACGTTCTGTAGATGTAGATGCCACTGGTTCTTCTCATTCTGCAGATGTAGATGCCACTGGTTCTTCACGTTCTGTAGATGTAGATACCACTGGTTCTTCTCATTCTGCAGATGTAGATGCCACTGGTTCTTCACGTTCTGTAGATGTAGATACCACTGGTTCTTCTCATTCTGCAGATGTAGATGCCACTGTTTCTTCTCGTTCTGTAGATGTAGATACCACTGGTTCTTCTCATTCTGCAGATGTAGATGCCACTGGTTCTTCATGTTCTACAGATGTAGATACCACTGGTTCTTCACGTTCTGTAGATGTAGATACCACTGGTTCTTCTCATTCTGCAGATGTAGATGCCACTGGTTCTTCTCGTTCTGTAGATGCCACTGGTTCTTCACGTTCTGTAGATGTAGATACCACTGGTTCTTCGCATTCTGCAGATGTAGATGCCACTGGTTCTTCACGTTCTGTAGATGTAGATACCACTGGTTCTTCTCATTCTGCAGATGTAGATGCCACTGGTTCTTCACGTTCTGTAGATGTAGATACCACTGGTTCTTCACATTCTGTAGATGTAGATGCCACTGGTTCTTCTCGTTCTGTAGATGTAGATACCACTGGTTCTTCACGTTCTGCAGATGTAGATGCCACTGGTTCTTCTCATTCTGCAGATGTAGATGCCACTGGTTCTTCACGTTCTGTAGATGTAGATGCCACTGGTTCTTCACGTTCTGTAGATGTAGATGCCACTGGTTCTTCTCGTTCTGTAGATGTAGATACCACTGGTTCTTCTCGTTCTGTAGATGTAGATACCACTGGTTCTTCTCATTCTGCAGATGTAGATGCCACTGGTTATTCACGTTCTGTAGATGTAGATGCCACTGGTTCTTCTCATTCTGCAGATGTAGATGCCACTGGTTCTTCACGTTCTGTAGATGTAGATACCACTGGTTCTTCTCATTCTGCAGATGTAGATGCCACTGGTTCTTCACGTTCTGTAGATGTAGATACCACTGGTTCTTCTCATTCTGCAGATGTAGATGCCACTGTTTCTTCTCGTTCTGTAGATGTAGATGCCACTGGTTCTTCACGTTCTGTAGATGTAGATACCACTGGTTCTTCACGTTCTGTAGATGTAGATACCACTGGTTCTTCTCATTCTGCAGATGTAGATGCCACTGGTTCTTCTCGTTCTGTAGATGCCACTGGTTCTTCACGTTCTGTAGATGTAAATACCACTGGTTCTTCGCATTCTGCAGATGTAGATGCCACTGGTTCTTCACGTTCTGTAGATGTAGATACCACTGGTTCTTCTCATTCTGCAGATGTAGATTCCACTGGTTCTTCACGTTCTGTAGATGTAGATACCACTGGTTCTTCACGTTCTGCAGATGTAGATGCCACTGGTTCTTCTCATTCTGCAGATGTAGATGCCACTGGTTCTTCACGTTCTGTAGATGTAGATGCCACTGGTTCTTCACGTTCTGTAGATGTAGATGCCACTGGTTCTTCTCGTTCTGTAGATGTAGATACCACTGGTTCTTCTCGTTCTGTAGATGTAGATACCACTGGTTCTTCTCATTCTGCAGATGTAGATGCCACTGGTTATTCACGTTCTGTAGATGTAGATGCCACTGGTTCTTCTCATTCTGCAGATGTAGATGCCACTGGTTCTTCACGTTCTGTAGATGTAGATACCACTGGTTCTTCTCATTCTGCAGATGTAGATGCCACTGGTTCTTCACGTTCTGTAGATGTAGATACCACTGGTTCTTCTCATTCTGCAGATGTAGATGCCACTGTTTCTTCTCGTTCTGTAGATGTAGATGCCACTGGTTCTTCACGTTCTGTAGATGTAGATACCACTGGTTCTTCACGTTCTGTAGATGTAGATACCACTGGTTCTTCTCATTCTGCAGATGTAGATGCCACTGGTTCTTCTCGTTCTGTAGATGCCACTGGTTCTTCACGTTCTGTAGATGTAGATACCACTGGTTCTTCGCATTCTGCAGATGTAGATGCCACTGGTTCTTCACGTTCTGTAGATGTAGATACCACTGGTTCTTCTCATTCTGCAGATGTAGATGCCACTGGTTCTTCACGTTCTGTAGATGTAGATACCACTGGTTCTTCACATTCTGTAGATGTAGATGCCACTGGTTCTTCTCGTTCTGTAGATGTAGATACCACTGGTTCTTCTCATTCTGCAGATGTAGATGCCACTGGTTCTTCATGTTCTACAGATGTAGATGCCACTGGTTCTTCACGTTCTGTAGATGTAGATGCCACTGGTTCTTCTCATTCAGCAGATGTAGATGCCACTGGTTCTTCTCGTTCTGTAGATGTAGATGCCACTGGTTCTTCACGTTCTGTAGATGTAGATACCACTGGTTCTTCTCATTCTGCAGATGTAGATGCCACTAGTTCTTCTCGTTCTGTAGATGTAGATGCCACTGGTTCTTCACGTTCTGTAGATGTAGATACCACTGGTTCTTCACGTTCTGTAGATGTAGATACCACTGGTTCTTCTCATTCTGCAGATGTAGATGCCACTGGTTCTTCTCGTTCTGTAGATGTAGATGCCACTGGTTCTTCACGTTCTGTAGATGTAGATACCACTGGTTCTTCTCATTCTGCAGATGTAGATGCCACTGGTTCTTCACGTTCTGTAGATGTAGATACCACTGGTTCTTCTCATTCTGCAGATTGTAGATGCCACTGGTTCTTCACGTTCTGTAGATGTAGATACCACTGGTTCTTCTCATTCTGCAGATGTAGATGCCACTGGTTCTTCATGTTCTACAGATGTAGATGCCACTGGTTCTTCACATTCTGTAGATGTAGATGCCACTGGTTCTTCTCGTTCTGTAGATGTAGATACCACTGGTTCTTCTCATTCTGCAGATGCCACTGGTTCTTCATGTTCTACAGATGTAGATGCCACTGGTTCTTCACGTTCTGTAGATGTAGATGCCACTGGGTTTTCTCGTTCTGTAGATGTAGATGCCACTGGTTCTTCTCATTCTGCAGATGTAGATGCCACTGGTTCTTCTCGTTCTGTAGATGTAGATGCCACTGGTTCTTCACGTTCTGTAGATGTAGATACCACTGGTTCTTCTGATTCTGCAGATGTAGATGCCACTGGTTCTTTACGTTCTGTAGATGTAGATACCACTGGTTCTTCTCATTCTGCAGATGTAGATGCCACTGGTTCTTCACGTTCTGTAGATGTAGATACCACTGGTTCTTCTCATTCTGCAGATGTAGATGCCACTGGTTCTTCATGTTCTACAGATGTAGATGCCACTGGTTCTTCACGTTCTGTAGATGTAGATGCCACTGGTTCTTCTCGTTCTGTAGATGTAGATACCACTGGTTCTTCTCATTCTGCAGATGTAGATGCCACTGGTTCTTCATGTTCTACAGATGTAGATGCCACTGGTTCTTCACGTTCTGTAGATGTAGATGACACTGGTTCTTCTCATTCTGCAGATGTAGATGCCACTGGTTCTTCATGTTCTACAGATGTAGATACCACTGGTTCTTCTCAGTCTGCAGATGTAGATGCCACTGGTTCTTCACGTTCTGTAGATGTAGATACCACTGGTTCTTCTCATTCTGCAGATGTAGATGCCACTGGTTCTTCACGTTCTGTAGATGTAGATACCACTGGTTCTTCTCATTCTGCAGATGTAGATGCCACTGGTTCTTCATGTTCTGTAGATGTAGATGCCACTGGTTCTTCTCGTTCTGTAGATGTAGATACCACTGGTTCTTCTCATTCTGCAGATGTAGATGCCACTGGTTCTTCATGTTCTACAGATGTAGATGCCACTGGTTCTTCACGTTCTGTAGATGTAGATGCCACTGGTTCTTCTCATTCTGCAGATGTAGATGCCACTGGTTCTTCATGTTCTACAGATGTAGATGCCACTGGTTCTTCTCGTTCTGTAGATGCCACTGGTTCTTCTCGTTCTGTAGATGTAGATACCACTGGTTCTTCTCATTATGCAGATGTAGATGCCACTGGTTCTTCATGTTCTACAGATGTAGGTGCCACTGGTTCTTCACGTTCTGTAGATGTAGATGCCACTGGTTCTTCTCATTCTGCAGATGTAGATGCCACTGGTTCTTCATGTTCTACCGATGTAGATGCCACTGGTTCTTCTCATTCTGCAGATGTAGATGCCACTGGTTCTTCTCATTCTGTAGATGTAGATGCCACTGGTTCTTCTCATTCTGCAGATGTAGATACCACTGGTTCTTCTCATTCTGCAGATGTAGATACCACTGGTTCTTCTCATTCTGTAGATGTAGGTGCCACTGGTTCTTCACGTTCTGTAGATGTAGATGCCACTGGTTCTTCTCATTCTGCAGATGTAGATGCCACTGGTTCTTCTCGTTCTGTAGATGTAGATGCCACTGGTTCTTCTCATTCTGCAGATGTAGATACCACTGGTTCTTCTCATTCTGCAGATGTAGATACCACTGGTTCTTCTCATTCTGTAGATGTAGATGCCACTGGTTCTTCACGTTCTGTAGATGTAGATGCCACTGGTTCTTCTCATTCTGTAGATGTAGATGCCACTGGTTCTTCTCATTCTGCAGATGTAGATACCACTGGTTCTTCTCATTCTGTAGATGTAGATGCCACTGGTTCTTCTCATTCTGCAGATGTAGATGCCACTGGTTCTTCACGTTCTGTAGATGTAGGGAGTGCTCCTAATCTCAACTTGTTACCTGTGTAATAAAAGACTTGACCACGATCTCTGGCTCAGTGTCCTATATTTGGTTCGTACTGTATTTCCCAAACGGCTGTCTCCTCTTTGCTCAGTCCCCACAGTGCTGACTCCGATGTCTTTCCAGTGTCCACCAGCAGCCCCTCTGTTGGCCTCTGTCGCTCTTGTAGCCCCCACAGCAGTTCCGCTGCTGTTACTCTCTCTCAGCCCCCCTGGCTGTAATCGCTGCAGCTCCTCTCGCTCTTGGTTACTCCGCAGCTCTGACAGCCTCGTGCTGTCTCTCTCTCTTCGTCGCTCCTGCGACTCTCTGCAGCCACACCGCTGCCTCTAACACACAGCCTTCCTGGCTGTACTCTCTGCAGCCACACCGCTGCCTCTAACACACAGCCTTCCTGGCTGTACTCTCTGCAGCCTCACCACTGCCTCTAACACACAGCCTTCCTGGCTGTACTCTCTGCAGCCACACCGCTGCCTCTAACACACAGCCTTCCTGGCTGTACTCTCTGCAGCCTCACCGCTGCCTCTAACACACAGCCTTCCTGGCTGTACTCTCCGCAGCCACACCGCTGCCTCTAACACACAGCCTTCCTGGCTGTACTCTCTGCAGCCACACCGCTGCCTCTAACACACAGCCTTCCTGGCTGTACTCTCTGCAGCCTCACCGCTGCCTCTAACACACAGCCTTCCTGGCTGTACTCTCCGCAGCCACACCGCTGCCTCTAACACACAGCCTTCCTGGCTGTACTCTCTGCAGCCTCACCGCTGCCTCTAACACACAGCCTTCCTGGCTGTACTCTCCGCAGCCACACCGCTGCCTCTAACACACAGCCTTCCTGGCTGTACTCTCTGCAGCCACACCGCTGCCTCTAACACACAGCCTTCCTGGCTGTACTCTCTGCAGCCTCACCGCTGCCTCTAACACACAGCCTTCCTGGCTGTACTCTCCGCAGCCACACCGCTGCCTCTAACACACAGCCTTCCTGGCTGTACTCTCTGCAGCCACACCGCTGCCTCTAACACACAGCCTTCCTGGCTGTACTCTCTGCAGCCTCACACCACCCCGTAGCTCCCTACTGTTCTCCGGGGTTGGCTCCCGCTGGCCGACGGTGCCCCCCTCCTCTCGTTCGCCCGCGTGGCCTCACTCTTTTCCATTCACAACCCGACTGACTTCTCCTTCCCGAACCTTTCACCCACGTCACATGGCTCCACCTCCCCGTGACGTCACATCCGGAAGGTCGCTTACGCCCGCATTACACCTGTGTAGTAACGCTCACGACTCGTTCACACCGGAGTTGGAGGCACACTTGTTTATTTAACACCAACGTTGTGACATACACATTTGAGGGGGTATCGGCCCCCTCACCCGTCTATCTGAGGACACACCTCTCTAGCTAACCCTAGCCTGCCTCTGAGTCCTCCACTAATGGGCTAGGGGAGGCTATCTTGGCCCGACACTGGTCAGTCGGTCCCGGTACCCAGAGTCCAGACCAGCACTGGCTCTGGCCCTGGTACCACGCCACTGGCTCGAGCCTGCGCGGTCCTGATAAGGACGGCGTACCAGGGGGAGTCCAGGGCTCTCTCTAAGACGTCTTCCGTCTTCTCTCCTTTAGCTAAACATCACTCCCGAGCCCTACGATACATTCCCCTTTTATACCCAACCCCTCCCTGAGGGGTGGGGCCCCGGGAGATCATAACGACCGAATCGACCCCCCAGGGTGTCTGGCGCGGACGTCGCAGAGGGCACCTGCTCGTGCACTCATGTAGCCCCGCCTACTGTGTTTGTTTACCATAGGCTGCCATGCATAACGGGCTCTCTCTCTAACACCCCTACATCACTCCCCCCCGCATAGCATGCAGCCGTCCCGGCTGCCAACATACAAAAATTTGACAATAAAGGTGCCTTCACCCCCTGACCGCGCGTGTGCCTCACTATTTTTGAACAATAACAGGAACCAGAACAAGAACGCAACAGCAAGATGAGAAAACAACCCGTCGCACCCCCCCCGAATAAATACGAATTCCGTAAAAAAACAGCCTATATACAATCAGCAGGGAACCCACCACGCACACACAACACACGGTGAAGCCAACATATGTACATCCGAGGAGTGGGGAACACACCACCCACACAACATCCAATGAACACAACAGCTATGTACACATCTTCCGGCCTCACAACAGTTTGCGCATTTTAGCGCGCGTCCTTGCAGCGGGCCCCTCACACGGGGTAACCGCGCGTGGCGGACCATCAGGTGGCAATTGTCCGTCTTGGGGTGAGCATTCATCCGACTCCGCGTGACCCTCGGTATCCGCAGGAGGGGTGATCGGGCGTGAGCCCGTCACTCCTGATGCACCTGAAGGTGGCACAGCCGGCAAGGCATTAGGTGAGAGCGACGGAGACGGACCCAGCGAGTCGGCCGACCCCCCACATGCTTGGCCACGCGCGTGTGAAGTGTGATTGTGTACCGCAGAGAAGGGTTTTAACCTAGAGGGGTGCACGAACCATCGCCGCTTCCCCCACTTGATGCGCACGCACTGCGGTCGTAACACCTCCACCACTTCCACAGGGCCCCGCCACGGCCACACCAGTTTAGAGGAGGTTGCCAGTGGCACCTGGGGGCAGTGCAGCCATGCCTTGTCCCCCGGCTTCCACTGCAGCATGTGCGCTCGACTCAATCTGAGGCGCTCATTCGCCTTCTGACGGAGGTCAGAGTTTTGCATTGCAGCATTCCGTGCCTCGGTCAATTTGTCCAGATTAAATTTAACGTGGTCAGCCAGATTAGTTTTTCCCTGCGGCACGGGGATCTGCAACTGGGCACGAACAGGCGGGTCTGGTTCTCGGCCGTACATGAGGTAAAAGGGAGAAAACCCCGTAGCTGCATGGGGTGCCATCCGGTACGCCGCCAAGACCCCCTGAATTTGTAGGTCCCAATCCGTTTGCGAGTCCGAAACTTGTTGTGATAACATGGACGTGATGGTGCGATGCAACCGTTCGACCATCCCGTCAGTTTGTGGGTGATATGGGGAGGTCCGAATTTTCTTTGTGCCCAGGAGATCACAGACTTGTCTGAGTAGTTTACCGGAAAAATTTCTGCCCTGGTCGGTCAGCAGCCTCTCCGGAGCACCTTTGTCCAGGACATAACCCTGAACAAAGGCCTCCACGATGGCTGCTGCCGAATGGTTGGTCAGAGGCCAGGCCATAGGCCAGCGTGTAAAATACTCGACACCAGTCAACAAATATCTATTCCCCCTGGGGGTGGCGGGGAATGGTCCCAAAATGTCCAGAGCGACCAGCTCGTTTATCCTGGACACTTTGATCGATTGCAAGGGCGGGTTAGACTCCCGTGCCGGCGGTTTGCGTTGTGCACATCGAGGGCATGATCCCAACAAATCCCCAACATCCCTCGTCATGCCAGGCCAATAAAAATCAAGTTGCAGCAAGGCGAGAGTCTTTTGGGTCCCCAGGTGTAGGAGGCGCTCATGAGCGGCCCATACCACCCTGCCCCGCAACCCAGTAGGGACCACCAGCCGATGTCGACGCGACTTCCCGTCCCAATGCATCAGCAGGCCTTGGCACATTTCCCATGCGTCGGAACCACCTCTTTTTCCCCCCGCCGCACCGCCAACGCGACGTCGCCACCCGAGGAGGGAGACATCCTCCATCTGGAGGCGCCCCCAGTCAATGACGGGCAACCCCAACAGGGAATCTTTGCCCTGTTGTTCGATCGAATTAGTAACTACTGTATCGTCGTCGTTGGCGGCCGCCAAGACAGGAACCGATGTGTCCCCTGGAGGTCTGCAACGTCCAGACCCCAGGAGGCATGCACACTCGGAGGTGGTTGGCAAGCGCGACAGAGCGTCCGCGTTGGTGTGGCGAACGCCCTTACGGTATGTGGTTTGGAAATCGTAATCCTGGAGGACCTCCAACCATCGGGACAATTGTCCCGATGGCTGTTGAACCCTCAGGGCGTACTGCAGTGCCGCATGATCTGTGCGGACGGTGAAATGCCGACCATACAGATATGGGCGATACTGTTGGATGAAATGGACAATTGCCAACAGTTCCCTACGGGTGACACAATATCGTTGCTCCGCTGGAGACAACACCCGACTGCCGTACGCAACCACACGTTCCACGCCGTCAACCACCTGGGAGAGCACGCCCCCAATACCCGTGTTGCTCGCATCGGTGTCGAGCAAGAATGGTTTTGAAAAATCAGGGTAAATCAGGGGAGGAGCGTTTACCAAAGCGTCCCGAAGGGAGCAAAAAGCAGCTTCCTCCTCCTGACCCCAGCAGAACCGAACCCCTTTTGATGTTAAAGCGTGTAGGGGTTTTGCTATAGTCGCAAAATTAGCGACGAAGCGTCTATAATACGACGCAAACCCAATAAAACTCCTAACCTCTCCCACTGAGGTGGGAGTCGGCCAGGAGCTTACACACTGCGTTTTGGCGGGATCGGTAGAAATACCTGAGCGTCCCACGATGTGCCCCAAATAACGCACCGACTCGCGTAACAAATGTCATTTTTGGGGCTTAAATTTCAAATTAGCAGCCCGCATCTTTAGGAAAACCGCCCGCAACCTCTGGAGATGTTCATCAAAAGTTTTGCCAAAGACAATAACGTCATCCAAATAAATCAGGCACGACTCCCATTGCAATCCAGCCAAAACCAATTCCATCAACCGCTGGAAAGTTGCCGGCGCTGAGTGTAAGCCCATCGGCAACCGGTTGAATTGAAACAGGCCGTGCGGAGTACGGAAAGCAGTTTTAGGCTTTGAATCATCGTCCAGAGGAAGCTGCCAGAATCCCGAAAGTAAGTCCAATGTGGAGAAGAATCGCGCTCCCGCCAAGGCGTCAAGCGATTCGTCCATCCGTGGGAGCGGGTATGCGTCGGCAACCGTAATTTTATTAAGGCGCCGAAAGTCAACGCAAAACCGCAACGAACCGTCCTGCTTCTTAACCAGGACGATCGGCGCTCCCCAAGGGCTGTTGGAGGGAGAAATGATGTCGGCGGCTAGCATGTCATCAACAGCCGATTTGACATGGTCCTTTTCGGCGGGACTCAACCGAAAAGGATTCTGGCGTATTGGCGCGCTGTCACCCGTATCAATATGGTGACGCAGCAGATTAGTGCAGCCCAAATCGTATTTATCCCGACTGAAAACGTCGGAAAATTCCCTTAGTAGTGTCTTAAGACGTTGACGCTCTAAATTTGACAGGTCCGTCGATCCCGCACAAAGCGCCTCGAGCCACCCTTCATCGCTGTCCGAATGTGGTCGCGGTGCAGGGACAGCGCCAACATGACTCGCGACGGGTTCCTCACAGGGCACCGGCGTTGCGTGAGCAAGCACGGTCCCCTGTGGGACCACCACCGTCTGCGAGCCCACATTGAGGACCGCGATGAAGGGTTCTCCTTCCCCTCTCACTATGGTCTGGGCCGGGAGTAAATCAGGTCCACTGACCCCGGCCCTAGACGGTCCCAACAGAACCCCTTGAGCCCCAATGCCCTTAGCGAAGGGCCGCCGAAGTTTCAAAGGAATCAACATTTGCGCCCCCGGAGGAACGCGCACCGTTCTATCTACGAACGCCGGCACCGCCGCGAACGCCGTCCGGCTCGTAGCGGGGGATGGCAGAAACGCCATGCGTCGGCCCGATGGGAGCTCAATGCATCCCTGGTCGATTAATATCCTAATCGGCATTTTGGCCAGGAAGTCCGTCCCCAGCAGGCACGGAACCGCCAGCGAGGAGGAAACAAAAATCGGCCCAGACAATTTAATATCCCCGACACAAATTTGGGCACGAATTTGTCCGATGATGCCAAGTGAACCCCCGTTAGCAGCAAAGAATGGCACGTTAACAGGCATCAAAGGACGGCTTTGGGCAGGGAGAATGTTATAAATCAACTCCGAAATAATGGTCGCCGATGCTCCTGTATCGACCAGGATGCGCACCTCGACCCCATCGATGTGACCCACAACGGCCGACGACCCTGACGACGCGGCTACAACCCGATGGGCCAACACGGACCACTGGCTGGGTTCAATCTGAGTACCCAGAGCGGTGCGTGTTGGTGCCATGGTACGCGATATTGGCCCCCCCTTCGCTGCGGTGTTTGAGTGTGTGACGGGCGTGTGCGTGGGCCAAGCATGAGGGGTGCCGCGACTCGCCGGATTATGATGGTGGAGCTTGTGACGAGGGCCGGCGTCCCGTTGAGGTGTCGTCCTGCGCTGCCCAGGAGAGCGGCACCCCGAGGCGACGTGGCCCCGGATGCCGCAGTTGTAACAGCGTGGAAGCGCTGGTGACGACGATGGATGTTGTAGACGGCTTGAACCGGCCCGGTCCTCCCGTACTCCCGCTCCATGCTGCCGTTGATGGTCGATGGCGCAAACCTCTTCCGCCGGGAGGGTGGCTGCAGCGACGGCACGCCCGCTCGCCGCCTTGCTGGCCTTCCGTCGTTGAGAGGACAGGTTTGCGTGGAGAAGACGGGCCGCTTGGAGGGAGCACATCTCTGCATCGTCCTGTGCGACAATGACGATGTCTAAGTCGTCCGCCAGCAAAAGTATCTTCTCTGTCACCATGGCGTCGACACCCTCGTCATCCATTCGTGGAAAGGCCTCCTTCGCCAGTGCCAGGAGGCTTGTGCGGTACGCCAGGGGCGACTCCTTCGTCCCCCGCTGGCGATCGTAAAAGAGTTGGCGACAGTCCGATGGTGGACCATATACCGCCGACAGCACCTGCATCGCCTTCCGCAGCGTGGAGCGCCTCTCCTTCGAAGCCGATGTTAGAGTGGCGAGGGCGTCGCTGTCGAGAAGTGCTGGCAGCGCGCGGAGAGCCTCGGCGTCTGTCCACTGTGCCATCTCCTGGTGAGCGAGGAAGCGCCGCTGGAAGCCGCCCCAGTCGCCATCCTCGCCCACAAATTCCTTGAGTGGAGGTAGCCGCTGATGTAAGGCAGCGGCTGCAGAGGAAGAACGCACTCCCTCGTCCGCCTCACTCAACTCAGCGTCGGCACGAACCAGCGATGGCATCGCCGGTCGCACCCGTGGTGACGTTCCGCCCGTTGGTGGTGACGCGGCAGGTACTGTACTCCCGCCGTTGGACGCGATGCTTAGAGCGGCCACGCCCTCAACAGCAGCTGCGGCGATGGCGGGAGTTTCAAAATGTTGCTCCGTGGAAATGGCGGGAAGGCGCTGTGATCGTCGGCTGCCGTTTCCCCGTGGCGGTCCCGCAGCCCCCAGCTGCGTGATGGTGTCGAGCATGGCGGCTGCGGCATACAGCAGCTCGGTCAGCTTCGCGTGCGCCTCCCTCAGCCCCTCCATCGACGGCTCCCCTTCCTCCAGCTGCTGTGGCGTGGATGCGCCCAGCCCCGGCTGGTCGATGGCATCTTCAGCCGTCTCGGGCCCTCCGACTGCAGTGGTGTCTTCTGCCTCTGGTACCCCGACTCGAGTCGTCCGGCGTGTATCCATGTTCGTACTTTGTTTCACTTCTGACGCCAGATGTAGTAACGCTCACGACTCGTTCACACCGGAGTTGGAGGCACACTTGTTTATTTAACACCAACGTTGTGACATACACATTTGAGGGGGTATCGGCCCCCTCACCCGTCTATCTGAGGACACACCTCTCTAGCTAACCCTAGCCTGCCTCTGAGTCCTCCACTAATGGGCTAGGGGAGGCTATCTTGGCCCGACACTGGTCAGTCGGGCCCGGTACCCAGAGTCCAGACCAGCACTGGCTCTGGCCCTGGTACCACGCCACTGGCTCGAGCCTGCGCGGTCCTGATAAGGACGGCGTACCAGGGGGAGTCCAGGGCTCTCTCTAAGACGTCTTCCGTCTTCTCTCCTTTAGCTAAACATCACTCCCGAGCCCTACGATACATTCCCCTTTTATACCCAACCCCTCCCTGAGGGGTGGGGCCCCGGGAGATCATAACGACCGAATCGACCCCCCAGGGTGTCTGGCGCGGACGTCGCAGAGGGCACCTGCTCGTGCACTCATGTAGCCCCGCCTACTGTGTTTGTTTACCATAGGCTGCCATGCATAACGGGCTCTCTCTCTAACACCCCTACATCACTCCCCCCCGCATAGCATGCAGCCGTCCCGGCTGCCAACATACAAAAATTTGACAATAAAGGTGCCTTCACCCCCTGACCGCGCGTGTGCCTCACTATTTTTGAACAATAACAGGAACCAGAACAAGAACGCAACAGCAAGATGAGAAAACAACCCGTCGCACCCCCCCCGAATAAATACGAATTCCGTAAAAAAACAGCCTATATACAATCAGCAGGGAACCCACCACGCACACACAACACACGGTGAAGCCAACATATGTACATCCGAGGAGTGGGGAACACACCACCCACACAACATCCAATGAACACAACAGCTATGTACACATCTTCCGGCCTCACAACAGTTTGCGCATTTTAGCGCGCGTCCTTGCAGCGGGCCCCTCACACGGGGTAACCGCGCGTGGCGGACCATCAGGTGGCAATTGTCCGTCTTGGGGTGAGCATTCATCCGACTCCGCGTGACCCTCGGTATCCGCAGGAGGGGTGATCGGGCGTGAGCCCGTCACTCCTGATGCACCTGAAGGTGGCACAGCCGGCAAGGCATTAGGTGAGAGCGACGGAGACGGACCCAGCGAGTCGGCCGACCCCCCACATGCTTGGCCACGCGCGTGTGAAGTGTGATTGTGTACCGCAGAGAAGGGTTTTAACCTAGAGGGGTGCACGAACCATCGCCGCTTCCCCCACTTGATGCGCACGCACTGCGGTCGTAACACCTCCACCACTTCCACAGGGCCCCGCCACGGCCACACCAGTTTAGAGGAGGTTGCCAGTGGCACCTGGGGGCAGTGCAGCCATGCCTTGTCCCCCGGCTTCCACTGCAGCATGTGCGCTCGACTCAATCTGAGGCGCTCATTCGCCTTCTGACGGAGGTCAGAGTTTTGCATTGCAGCATTCCGTGCCTCGGTCAATTTGTCCAGATTAAATTTAACGTGGTCAGCCAGATTAGTTTTTCCCTGCGGCACGGGGATCTGCAACTGGGCACGAACAGGCGGGTCTGGTTCTCGGCCGTACATGAGGTAAAAGGGAGAAAACCCCGTAGCTGCATGGGGTGCCATCCGGTACGCCGCCAAGACCCCCTGAATTTGTAGGTCCCAATCCGTTTGCGAGTCCGAAACTTGTTGTGATAACATGGACGTGATGGTGCGATGCAACCGTTCGACCATCCCGTCAGTTTGTGGGTGATATGGGGAGGTCCGAATTTTCTTTGTGCCCAGGAGATCACAGACTTGTCTGAGTAGTTTACCGGAAAAATTTCTGCCCTGGTCGGTCAGCAGCCTCTCCGGAGCACCTTTGTCCAGGACATAACCCTGAACAAAGGCCTCCACGATGGCTGCTGCCGACTGGTTGGCCAGAGGCCAGGCCATAGGCCAGCGTGTAAAATACTCGACACCAGTCAACAAATATCTATTCCCCCTGGGGGTGGCGGGGAATGGTCCCAAAATGTCCAGAGCGACCAGCTCGTTTATCCTGGACACTTTGATCGATTGCAAGGGCGGGTTAGACTCCCGTGCCGGCGGTTTGCGTTGTGCACATCGAGGGCATGATCCCAACAAATCCCCAACATCCCTCGTCATGCCAGGCCAATAAAAATCAAGTTGCAGCAAGGCGAGAGTCTTTTGGGTCCCCAGGTGTAGGAGGCGCTCATGAGCGGCCCATACCACCCTGCCCCGCAACCCAGTAGGGACCACCAGCCGATGTCGACGCGACTTCCCGTCCCAATGCATCAGCAGGCCTTGGCACATTTCCCATGCGTCGGAACCACCTCTTTTTCCCCCCGCCGCACCGCCAACGCGACGTCGCCACCCGAGGAGGGAGACATCCTCCATCTGGAGGCGCCCCCAGTCAATGACGGGCAACCCCAACAGGGAATCTTTGCCCTGTTGTTCGATCGAATTAGTAACTACTGTATCGTCGTCGTTGGCGGCCGCCAAGACAGGAACCGATGTGTCCCCTGGAGGTCTGCAACGTCCAGACCCCAGGAGGCATGCACACTCGGAGGTGGTTGGCAAGCGCGACAGAGCGTCCGCGTTGGTGTGGCGAACGCCCTTACGGTATGTGGTTTGGAAATCGTAATCCTGGAGGACCTCCAACCATCGGGACAATTGTCCCGATGGCTGTTGAACCCTCAGGGCGTACTGCAGTGCCGCATGATCTGTGCGGACGGTGAAATGCCGACCATACAGATATGGGCGATACTGTTGGATGAAATGGACAATTGCCAACAGTTCCCTACGGGTGACACAATATCGTTGCTCCGCTGGAGACAACACCCGACTGCCGTACGCAACCACACGTTCCACGCCGTCAACCACCTGGGAGAGCACGCCCCCAATACCCGTGTTGCTCGCATCGGTGTCGAGCAAGAATGGTTTTGAAAAATCAGGGTAAATCAGGGGAGGAGCGTTTACCAAAGCGTCCCGAAGGGAGCAAAAAGCAGCTTCCTCCTCCTGACCCCAGCAGAACCGAACCCCTTTTGATGTTAAAGCGTGTAGGGGTTTTGCTATAGTCGCAAAATTAGCGACGAAGCGTCTATAATACGACGCAAACCCAATAAAACTCCTAACCTCTCCCACTGAGGTGGGAGTCGGCCAGGAGCTTACACACTGCGTTTTGGCGGGATCGGTAGAAATACCTGAGCGTCCCACGATGTGCCCCAAATAACGCACCGACTCGCGTAACAAATGTCATTTTTGGGGCTTAAATTTCAAATTAGCAGCCCGCATCTTTAGGAAAACCGCCCGCAACCTCTGGAGATGTTCATCAAAAGTTTTGCCAAAGACAATAACGTCATCCAAATAAATCAGGCACGACTCCCATTGCAATCCAGCCAAAACCAATTCCATCAACCGCTGGAAAGTTGCCGGCGCTGAGTGTAAGCCCATCGGCAACCGGTTGAATTGAAACAGGCCGTGCGGAGTACGGAAAGCAGTTTTAGGCTTTGAATCATCGTCCAGAGGAAGCTGCCAGAATCCCGAAAGTAAGTCCAATGTGGAGAAGAATCGCGCTCCCGCCAAGGCGTCAAGCGATTCGTCCATCCGTGGGAGCGGGTATGCGTCGGCAACCGTAATTTTATTAAGGCGCCGAAAGTCAACGCAAAACCGCAACGAACCGTCCTGCTTCTTAACCAGGACGATCGGCGCTCCCCAAGGGCTGTTGGAGGGAGAAATGATGTCGGCGGCTAGCATGTCATCAACAGCCGATTTGACATGGTCCTTTTCGGCGGGACTCAACCGAAAAGGATTCTGGCGTATTGGCGCGCTGTCACCCGTATCAATATGGTGACGCAGCAGATTAGTGCAGCCCAAATCGTATTTATCCCGACTGAAAACGTCGGAAAATTCCCTTAGTAGTGTCTTAAGACGTTGACGCTCTAAATTTGACAGGTCCGTCGATCCCGCACAAAGCGCCTCGAGCCACCCTTCATCGCTGTCCGAATGTGGTCGCGGTGCAGGGACAGCGCCAACATGACTCGCGACGGGTTCCTCACAGGGCACCGGCGTTGCGTGAGCAAGCACGGTCCCCTGTGGGACCACCACCGTCTGCGAGCCCACATTGAGGACCGCGATGAAGGGTTCTCCTTCCCCTCTCACTATGGTCTGGGCCGGGAGTAAATCAGGTCCACTGACCCCGGCCCTAGACGGTCCCAACAGAACCCCTTGAGCCCCAATGCCCTTAGCGAAGGGCCGCCGAAGTTTCAAAGGAATCAACATTTGCGCCCCCGGAGGAACGCGCACCGTTCTATCTACGAACGCCGGCACCGCCGCGAACGCCGTCCGGCTCGTAGCGGGGGATGGCAGAAACGCCATGCGTCGGCCCGATGGGAGCTCAATGCATCCCTGGTCGATTAATATCCTAATCGGCATTTTGGCCAGGAAGTCCGTCCCCAGCAGGCACGGAACCGCCAGCGAGGAGGAAACAAAAATCGGCCCAGACAATTTAATATCCCCGACACAAATTTGGGCACGAATTTGTCCGATGATGCCAAGTGAACCCCCGTTAGCAGCAAAGAATGGCACGTTAACAGGCATCAAAGGACGGCTTTGGGCAGGGAGAATGTTATAAATCAACTCCGAAATAATGGTCGCCGATGCTCCTGTATCGACCAGGATGCGCACCTCGACCCCATCGATGTGACCCACAACGGCCGACGACCCTGACGACGCGGCTACAACCCGATGGGCCAACACGGACCACTGGCTGGGTTCAATCTGAGTACCCAGAGCGGTGCGTGTTGGTGCCATGGTACGCGATATTGGCCCCCCCTTCGCTGCGGTGTTTGAGTGTGTGACGGGCGTGTGCGTGGGCCAAGCATGAGGGGTGCCGCGACTCGCCGGATTATGATGGTGGAGCTTGTGACGAGGGCCGGCGTCCCGTTGAGGTGTCGTCCTGCGCTGCCCAGGAGAGCGGCACCCCGAGGCGACGTGGCCCCGGATGCCGCAGTTGTAACAGCGTGGAAGCGCTGGTGACGACGATGGATGTTGTAGACGGCTTGAACCGGCCCGGTCCTCCCGTACTCCCGCTCCATGCTGCCGTTGATGGTCGATGGCGCAAACCTCTTCCGCCGGGAGGGTGGCTGCAGCGACGGCACGCCCGCTCGCCGCCTTGCTGGCCTTCCGTCGTTGAGAGGACAGGTTTGCGTGGAGAAGACGGGCCGCTTGGAGGGAGCACATCTCTGCATCGTCCTGTGCGACAATGACGATGTCTAAGTCGTCCGCCAGCAAAAGTATCTTCTCTGTCACCATGGCGTCGACACCCTCGTCATCCATTCGTGGAAAGGCCTCCTTCGCCAGTGCCAGGAGGCTTGTGCGGTACGCCAGGGGCGACTCCTTCGTCCCCCGCTGGCGATCGTAAAAGAGTTGGCGACAGTCCGATGGTGGACCATATACCGCCGACAGCACCTGCATCGCCTTCCGCAGCGTGGAGCGCCTCTCCTTCGAAGCCGATGTTAGAGTGGCGAGGGCGTCGCTGTCGAGAAGTGCTGGCAGCGCGCGGAGAGCCTCGGCGTCTGTCCACTGTGCCATCTCCTGGTGAGCGAGGAAGCGCCGCTGGAAGCCGCCCCAGTCGCCATCCTCGCCCACAAATTCCTTGAGTGGAGGTAGCCGCTGATGTAAGGCAGCGGCTGCAGAGGAAGAACGCACTCCCTCGTCCGCCTCACTCAACTCAGCGTCGGCACGAACCAGCGATGGCATCGCCGGTCGCACCCGTGGTGACGTTCCGCCCGTTGGTGGTGACGCGGCAGGTACTGTACTCCCGCCGTTGGACGCGATGCTTAGAGCGGCCACGCCCTCAACAGCAGCTGCGGCGATGGCGGGAGTTTCAAAATGTTGCTCCGTGGAAATGGCGGGAAGGCGCTGTGATCGTCGGCTGCCGTTTCCCCGTGGCGGTCCCGCAGCCCCCAGCTGCGTGATGGTGTCGAGCATGGCGGCTGCGGCATACAGCAGCTCGGTCAGCTTCGCGTGCGCCTCCCTCAGCCCCTCCATCGACGGCTCCCCTTCCTCCAGCTGCTGTGGCGTGGATGCGCCCAGCCCCGGCTGGTCGATGGCATCTTCAGCCGTCTCGGGCCCTCCGACTGCAGTGGTGTCTTCTGCCTCTGGTACCCCGACTCGAGTCGTCCGGCGTGTATCCATGTTCGTACTTTGTTTCACTTCTGACGCCAGATGTAGTAACGCTCACGACTCGTTCACACCGGAGTTGGAGGCACACTTGTTTATTTAACACCAACGTTGTGACATACACATTTGAGGGGGTATCGGCCCCCTCACCCGTCTATCTGAGGACACACCTCTCTAGCTAACCCTAGCCTGCCTCTGAGTCCTCCACTAATGGGCTAGGGGAGGCTATCTTGGCCCGACACTGGTCAGTCGGGCCCGGTACCCAGAGTCCAGACCAGCACTGGCTCTGGCCCTGGTACCACGCCACTGGCTCGAGCCTGCGCGGTCCTGATAAGGACGGCGTACCAGGGGGAGTCCAGGGCTCTCTCTAAGACGTCTTCCGTCTTCTCTCCTTTAGCTAAACATCACTCCCGAGCCCTACGATACATTCCCCTTTTATACCCAACCCCTCCCTGAGGGGTGGGGCCCCGGGGGATCATAACGACCGAATCGACCCCCCAGGGTGTCTGGCGCGGACGTCGCAGAGGGCACCTGCTCGTGCACTCATGTAGCCCCGCCTACTGTGTTTGTTTACCATAGGCTGCCATGCATAACGGGCTCTCTCTCTAACACCCCTACACCTGTATAAAAGGCACTTGTTCACAGAAGAAATCAATAAATCAGATTCCAAACTCTCCATCATGGCCAAGACCAATGAGCTCTGCAAGGATGTCAGGGACAAGATTGTAAACCTACACAAGGCTGGAATGGGCTACAAGACCATCGCCAAGCAGCTTGGTGAGAAGGTGACAAAAGTTGGTGCGATTATTCGCAAATGGAAGAAACACAAAAGAACTGTCAATCTCCCTCGGCCTGGGGCTCCATGCAAGATCTCACCTCGTGGAGTTGCAATGATCATGAGAACGGTGAGGAATCAGCCCAGAACTACACGGGAGGATCTTGTCAATGATCTCAAGGCAGCTGGGACCATAGTCACTAAGAAAACAGTTGGTAACACACTACGCCGTGAAGGACTGAAATCCTGCACTCGCTCTCACTCACACTATCAGACTCACACACACTCACTTTCACACTCTCAGACACACACACTTACCTGGTCAATATTCTAGATATTTTTAAACTATCAATCAGAATTTGTTTAACCAAGAAAACTGTGGACCCGCTTCACCCTTCTTGGTGTCGACAGCAGATCCAGAGGCAGGAAGGCAGGCGGAATGGAAGTGGCTGAGGTGGCTTACAATCGTCATCTGCTGCTGCTGACTGCAGCCAACATCAACATAGGGAGGATAAAAATAAGCAAAGCCAGATTTGCAAAACACATAATGGCAAGCGCACTACAGATGAAGTGCTGGACCTGTTAAACGTAAAAAATTAAATGACGCAATGCTTCACAATCGACTGTCGATGTGATAAACCGTCACGGCTGGCGGTGGTGATTCGATTAAAAACATGATTAACAGTTGTTGTTTTAACGTCTAATTTGTATTTACCGTTTGTTCCGTCTCGTTAATCATAATCACAATAAAACACATTCCAAGTGATTAATAATCTACAACTCGCATCGTAACAACTGCCTGATTACTAATCTAGTATATAATTACAATAACCCCCCCCCCTCAAATCTCTGCACCTGATGAGTTAATGAGTTAATGATGACGTCACCCTGCTGCTGCTCTATATAAGAACGGGAGACAGAGGAGAGCCTCACCATTCTGGCGAATTGCCCGATGAGTAGGGGGGGGGGTTGGTGCGGTGCCTCTGTATCTCTGCTGGTGTCGTGCCAAGTCTCGGCTCCCTGGCTCCCTGGCTTCCTGGCCAGTGGCAGCCTCGCAGGCCCTCGGGGGCATGGCGACCAAGCGCTCTGGGGTGGTGAGCCAAGGTGAGCGGGCCAGTTTGGCTGCTGCAGAGGCGGAGGATGGTGAGGTGGGACTGCCTGGAGGAGGGAGACCCGCAGAGGAGAGGGACGAGGCGCGAGCGTCGACCTTGAGGCGAGCGGAGGAGGACGCCTGGTGGCAGCGGGCGAGGAAGGGAGAGGAGCCGACGAGGAGTGGAATGGTGTCGGCCAGCCCAGGAGAGGAGGTGGAGGAAGCACCGAGCTCGGCGGGGCTGCAGGCGCAAGGTGCACAACGCGACGCAATGCAGGTATGTGCTTGGATCACAAATTCGGATAATACACAATTAACCTCGGAATAAAAACGCAAAAATGCAACAATTCCAAAGAACGAAAATGTAAATATGCAATAAAGTGCCATTATCTGCACGGATAAAAGGAATCAAGATTGAAGAGTATCAGTTTAACATGTAGGCTTTCGCGACCAATATCATACATAATAGTTTTTTTTGGGTTATATCGCGTAAATATATATTTATATAAATATCTACGAGGTTAGATCGCATATTTATGTGATCTAACCCCTGACAACGACCTGTATTGTGGAAGAGTCTCTTATGGTCGTTTTACATTTTCGTAAACGTGATTCGTACAAACGGATAAGTAACGTTTGAATTATGTTAATTTGCTTAGAGTCCAAGTTAAACCTCAGTTAGAAACGATAATTGAGCACGGACGTGGCGTGAATGATGGTAACGGCTGCATTTCCCTACTATGGGATGGAAGCACAAACCTCAAACGCCGTATTGAGCGCTCTGAAGCTTTGTGTTTGTGGCACAGGATGGGACCGGGAGTCGAGTCAATTCCACAAGAGTCAGAATATTTATTTATAACTGGGGAAGGAATCTGATAAGCTATGAAGCTCTTTTTCCTTGATGCCCAGTGGGGGCGTGTCGGCAAGTTACAACAACAAACAAAACACAAACACGACAGGAGTGCGACATAGAGAAACAGGGTATGCAAGTGGTACAATATAATTAATGTATTTATTAATGAGTTATCGAAGTCTGACTTGTCAACATTAGGCAGCAGAAAGCACAACGCAGTTACAGACCACACCAAGACAGCGCCACACAGCAGTAGCCCTCAATACAATGGCACATTGACATTGAACAATCGACGAGCAGGTAATGGTCAACGTTACAAATCACATTTGCAAGTGTGACTGTATCCAGCACGAATCTACTGCTTCAGGATCTGTGTTTGAAGGGCAGCAGGCACGGGGTAGCAGGATTAGGGGGAGAGTGAAGTGAGGTTGGGAAGGAAGTCCTCGAGGGCGGACAAAAGTTCAAGACGAGCAGCAGTCAGAATCTTTATATCCTGGGGACGGAGAGGTGAACGCGATCACTTCTAACTGAAGAAAGTCCAAGGTGGGCTTGGGCAGGATGTGGCACGACTCGACGGGATGCTGGCCAACGGTCAAGAATAATGAGCGAGTGGCAATCCAAGGGAGTGGAACGCGTTTTGGAATGCCTCCGCTGAGCAGACGGAGCGACGACATCGGTGTGACACGTTGTCCTGCCCCCATTGTCGTGCTCCCATTTTGCATGTTGTGGGTTTACCCTCCAACACACCGGTGTGCTGAACCAGTAACTAATTGGCACATTTTGTTTACTTGACAAACCTTACTAATTGGCTGTTGGGTGGTGGTGGGTTTACCGACACATCTATATTTACACTATATAAACAAACAACCTTTATTACGGACGAAATCAGGTCGTGCTCGGTACCTGGGTGAATTGTTACATCGCAAGATGGCGGGAGGTGGTCGTGGCTTTGGGGAGGCATTCGTTCAGCTGTGGACCGAGTGTGGTTGATGAGGACAATGAGTCTATTTGTTGCTGTAAGTGTCCACGATGATAAGGCACTCCGACGAGCTCTCCTTTGTGGCCAGGTCACTTCTGAAAAAGAGCGACATAGCTCGGTGAGGTTTGTGTGTGCCCTTGCTATGTGCTTTACCCCAATTACACCTGATGATGAGCGCCTGTGTTGCGTTCGCAACGTCGTTATTTATTTTAATCTGATTTTATTTTATTTGTTTATTTTATTTCCACATACGTGACTTTACCAAAAACAACAGTATAGGTTTAACTGGTGAAGTAAAAAAAAATTCGAGTGGAATGTTTAGAAAAGCTTCACCAACTACGTTATTTCCTCTGCCCGTGGCTGTCCCGTCTCCTGTCGGTTTTGCGATGGTGCCCCTCGCTTTGCAAACGGAATCACTCCGGTCTCATCCACGTGATGCGTGCGGTGCGTTCCACTCTTTGTTCCGTGCGCGGCGTTTTGAGCCTCATTGGCATTCAGACGCCACACGTACAAGTGGTGCTGTGGCGTGTCGGTGGCTTGTGTCTGTGGTCTGAACAAGTTAATTATTTCAAACAACAAAACAATTATTTCACGGCATTAAACAGGTAATCTTAAATCTGGAATTGTATTTGCACGAATCATTGTCTCGTAAGCTGGAGGGTTTCTTTCCTGTGCGAGTCGAACAAGAAGGTTTGCCATAAATATTTCTATCAACATGACTTCCAGGGCAATCATAGCTACTCAAAGTCCAGCATAAACTGTTATTTATTTTTTGACCGAGAAATCAGCCGCATGAAAGCTGCTCCCGTCGTCTCCCAGGGGCATACAATTCTTGTCCAGACCAGCGACGGAATTCAAAATTTCGAGACCTCACAGAAGAAGACTGCAAGGCTGGAGCCAATGGAACCATTTAGTGCTCCCAATTAAGTTTTGGCTGCGAGGATGTTTCAAGTTATCTCGATCCTTATAAACATTCCCCTGCAATTGCTACTGCGTGTCCTAATGTTCCGACGGTAACATGCCTTGCGAATTAAAAGACGTTAAAAACCTAACCTTTTGCATAACGGTCAATTAATCCCGATTAGCTAAAGCTACTGGCAAAGGCGTGGCGGTTCCAACAAAGTGGCTTTGGGGAAGGGGGCCACATTGAATACGCACTACAATGACAATAGTTTAAAGCGATTTGAAGCATGTTTCATTTTGGGGGGGGCAGAGCTTTGACCTCATATTTGAGGGGGGTCTGACTTTTTGTGACGCCGTGTGGGGAGGGGGGTGGTCAAAAATCGTCCAATTGCATTGAACATAACGGAACGCGATTTTGGGGGTGGGGGGGAGTGGGGTGGAGGTGCCCGTTGCTTGAACTAAACTAAAACTGTTATTTACCAGGTAAAGCCACCTGGGAGCTATGAGCTATTTTTCAGAAGCCACATGTGACGACCGCTCATAAAAGTGGCGTACGTCATGGTCATCTTCGGCTGGATAGAGTGTTTCCCACGCAGTGTCTGTTATGGGGGTGGTTTAACCTTGCTTCTTTGGGTGGTGGTGGTGCGTGTGGGTCGGTGGTGGTGGCGAGTCTGCGGGTCTGTGTGGTGGTGGTGAGTCCGCGGGTCTGTGAGCGTGGGTGTTGGTCAACTGTGCTTCTCAATGCCCGTCATTGCAAGTTGTTGAAATACACAATGTACTTTGCTGCAGTGCCCTCTGCTACCTTCAACATCAGAAGCGCATTTGAAAGCGCACGATGCAGTAACTCCTTTGTTCGGTGGTTAGCCAAAAGCCGCCGCTGCTGCGAGAATGAGCGGAGTTCGCGTGATGGTTTATGCTCCTTGACGAGATCAGCAGCGAGGTGTTGTGGGCTTTGTGTCATCGAGGCACACCCACCTGGTCTGCGTCTCCACTTGTGCCGCCGTAAGGGGCGCTCCTTACGGCGTTTTTTGTCTTTTTTCCGTTTTCGCAGAAGGGCGGGCAGCGACTTCTTCCGCTTCCTTTTTTTTACGTCCGATTCCAACCTGACGACGACAAGCGTCGAGAAGGGAGGGAATGACTGTGGCCGAGAAGACCTGACGCTTCGGGCGGAGCGACAGACCAGGTAGCTTCCACACAGCGTTACTCAACCGATGAAAAGATATTGCCGTTCGACCCAAGCGCCTCACCCTCGCTGATGAGCGTCACGCTCGGGTGGAAGTTCCCACGTCTGTCGCCGCCGTGTGCCCCGACGACTGCCGCTCCCGCTGCGTCTGCGCCGCGGGTGCCGCGGGTGCCCCTGCGGCCCTTGACGGCGAGGCTCTGTCCGAGCTGCTTGCGCCGCCAGGCGGTGCAGCACTTTGCATCGATATGCAGTTTGATGCAGCACCAGTCGCACTCGGTGATGCCAAACTTGTAGAACAGGTGGCCTGCGTCACGGTCGGCATAGTGGTGGTGGTGGAGGGAGGTTACGATTTGTGAGTGCAATGGGACACTCCCACTCCACTCACCCCCTATCCACCACCCTCGCCCTACCCACTCCACTCGCCCCACTCACTCCCTACCCACCCACCCCACTCACTCACTCCCCACCCACCTCACTCACTCCCTACCCACCACCACACCACCACCACCCACCCACCCCCAACCCACTCCACCCATCCCACTCACTCCCTACCCGTCCACCCCCTCCCCCCCCCTACCCACCACCGCACCATCACCACCACCACCCACCCACCCCACCCACCCCACTCACACACCACCACCACCGCCGCAACTCGCAGCGGATGCCGTAGACCATGAGCCGGTCCAGCTGCTTCTTGCCGTGGTGCCCGTGACCCGACAAGTTGCTGGCGGCCTGCACCTCGCGATGGAAGAGGTGGTCCAGGAGGGTGAGCGCCATCTTCTCGGGCGTGCGGCAAGCGGCGGTCACGTGCAGCAGGTCCCCCGGGGCGATGGGGCAGCGCACGCGAAGCTCCACGTTCCACTCGTCGCCCAGCCAAGTGCCATGCGGGTAATCCTCTGCGGGGTTTTGTGGGTGAGTGGATGGAGGAGAGGGTTGGTGAGTGGGTGGGGTGGGTGGAAGGAGGAGTGGTTGTAAGTGGGTGGGTGAGTGGTTGAGTGAGTGGCTGAGTGGGTGGGTGAGTGTCACTCAGCGAGTGAGCAAGTGACCGGCTGTGCGACCGATCACGCGGCAGAGAGCCGCAGACTCAGAGACCCACAGTCTCGGTCTGATTTCTGCGTCCACCCCCCGCCCCCCCCCCACCGCCAGCGCTGTGCCGGGCAAGGGCCCCGGTCTTGGTGAAGGTGCCGGAGCCGGTGGCGGCGGCCGTGGCCGCGATGGCGGAGGCGGAGCCGGTGCGCCTTCAGGCAACTTTACCGGTGACCTTTGCCGGGTTTCCTTTGCCGGGACGTGTGCATGTGTGTGTACGCACAGGACGAGGAGCAGGAGGATGAGGTGGTGACAGCGGCTCCGATGCCGCGCTGGTAGACGCTCATCGCTCGCCCTCCGGCAGCCAATCAGGAGACGCTGCCACGGGGGGGGGCAGCCAGGGAGTTGTGCGGGGGGGGCAGTGTCAGCCGTGGGAACTTCCACCCGAGCGTGACGCTCATCACGCTCAACAGCGAGGGTGAGGCGCTTGGGTCGACGGATCGGTCACACAGCCGGTCACTCGCTCGCCCGCTGAGTGACACTCACCCACCCACTCATCCACTCACTCACTCAACCACTCACCTACTCGCCCACCCACCCACTCACCACCCCTCTCCTCCATCCACCCACCCACCGACAAAACCCCGCAGAGGATTTCCCGAACGGCACTTGGCTGGGCGACGAGTGGAACGTGGATCTTCGCGTGCGCTGCCCCATCGCCCCGGGGGACCTGCTGCACGTGACCGCCGCTTGCCGCACGCCCGAGAAGATGGCGCTCACCCTCCTGGACCACCTCCATCTCGAGGTGCAGGCCGCCAGTAACCTGTCGGGTCACGGGCACCACGGCAAGAAGCAGATGGACCCGCTCATTGTCTACGGCATCCGCTGTGAGTTGCGGTGGTGGTGGTGGGGTGTGAGTGGGGTGGGTGGGTGGTGGTGGTGGTGGTGCGGTGGTCGGTAGGGGGGGGGAGGGTGGTGGGTGGAGTGTGTTGGGGGGGGGGGGTGGTGGGTGGGTAGTGAGTGAGTGGGGGTGGTGGGTGGGTGGGGAGGGTGGGAGGGTGTGTGGGTAGGGAGAGTGGGGTGAATGGAGTGGGTGGGGGGTGGGTAGGGAGTGAGTGGGTTGTGGGGGGTGGTGGGGTGATGGTGGGGGGTGTTGGTGGGAGTGTCCCATTGTATTCTCACAAATCGTAACCTATTCTATCAACCCTACTGTATGTCACACTGCTGTATATTTACTATACAATTACGATACTATATATTGCCTTGTACATTGTATTAAACATTACAATTTTATACTCTTTATTACTATACATTCTGCTATACCAGTTACTACTGGCAAAGACTAATTAGAGAATCCATTGAAATTGAGAGAAACAGAAATAACTTTAATCGCTCGGACAGCTACAGGCCTAGTGCGGCCTGGAAGCGTATTATTAAATAAGATACATTACAATTCCTTTATAGGGGAAACAAACACTAACTGATTAATAACGTAGCATAATCGCAATAAAACACATTCCAACTAATTACTAATCTACAACTCGCATTGTAACAACTGCCATATTACTAATCTAGTATATCATTACTAACAGGTCCCTGCGGGGTGGGCTGGTAGGAACGAATAACCAAAGAATATAAACATCATGTATTATTACACTTGTTTAGCCAGGAAAGCCCCACTGAGTGTAAAGGTTTTTGTAGGGTCCTGCCAAGTGTTTGCAGTAGGGGGCGATGCTGCTACACCGAATCGGACGATACGAAGGGAGAGTGTGAGGCCTAGTTCTAGGCTTTAGGCCTAGCTGTAGGCGTTAGGCCGCTGTGAGTTAATTTTAAATTTACCTGTTTTTATAATTCATGTAAAAGCTTTAAATGTAAATGTTTCAATTTAAAAGCATCAGGGAATGTAACATTAATAAACATAACTCCCTTGCACACACGCAGGGGAACGATACGAAGGGAGAGTTTGAGGCGTTGTTCGAGGCTTGAGGCCTAGCTGTAGGCTTTAGGGCGCTGAGTTTTTTATTTAATTTCAAAGTTTTAATTAAAAGCTATCTCAGGGAATTATAAGGGAATGTTACACTTGTTTAGGCAGGAAAGCCTCAGTCTAACGGTTTTTGTAGGGTCAGGCCAAGTGTTTGCAGTAGGGGGCGATGTTGCTACACGGTCGGACGGACGAAATAATCTATTGGTGGCTGGTCCACTTTGTTCCTACCAGTATAACTCCCCCCCCCTCAAATCGTTGCGCCTGATGAGTTAATGATGACGTCACCCTGCTCTGCTGCTCTATATAAGAACGGGAGATGGAGCAGAGCCTCACCATTCTGGCGAATTGCCCGATGATGCTGGATGCAATTACCAGCGAAACGTCGTACTCAAAAATTGTAAATGTTGTGGTTTCACGCTTCAACACACCGGTGGGCGAAAGCAGTGAACTATTTGTCTTTTGTCAACGTGACTTTTATTTACTGATTGGCTGTGTCGGGTGGTGGAGGGTTACGACACATTTATAAATAACGCGATCTAACCCAAAAACGTTGATTATGAATATTGGTCGCGAAAGCCTACGTGTTGAACTGATGAGAACGATGATGAGCCCAATACGCTTCACGTGTTTTTTAAATATTTTTCAAGGAAGGCTTGGATCACAAATTCAGATAATACACAATTAACCTCAGAATAAAAATGCAACAATTCCAAAGAACGAAAATGTAAAAATGCAATAAAGTGCCATTATCTGCACGGATAAAAGGAATCAAGATTGAAGAGTATCAGTTTAACATGTAGGCTTTCGCGACCAATATCATCCATAATAGTTTTTTTGGGTTATATCGCGTAAACATATATAATTATATAAATATCTAAGGGGTTAGATCACGTAAATATGCGATCTAACCTCGGACAACGACCTGTATTGTGGAAGAGTCTATGGTCGTTTTACATTTTCGTAAACGTGATTCGTACAAACGGATAAGTAACGTTTGAATTATGTTAATTTGCTTAGAGTCCAAGTTAAACCTCAGTTAGAAACGATAATTGAGCACGGACGTGGCGTGAATGATGGTAACGGCTGCATTTCCATACAATGCGATGGAAGCACAAACCTCAAACGCCGTATTGAGCGCTCTGAAGCTTTGTGTTTGTGGCACAGGATGGGACCGGGAGTCGAGTCAATTCCACAAGAGTCAGAATATTTATTTATAACTGGGGAAGGAATCTGATAAGCTATGAAGCTCTTTTTCCTTGATGCCCAGTGGGGGCGTGTCGGCAAGTTACAACAACAACAAACAAAACACTAACACGACAGGAGTGCGACATAGAGAAACAGGGTAAGCAAGTGGTACAATATAATTAATGTATTTATTAATGAGTTATCGAAGTCTGACTTGTCAACATTAGGCAGCAGAAAGCACAACGCAGTTACAGACCACACCAAGACAGCGCCACACAGCAGTAGCCCTCAATACAATGGCACATTGACATTGAACAATCGACGAGCAGGTAATAGTCAACGTTACAAATCACATTTGCAAGTGTGACTGTATCCAGCACGAATCTACTGCTTCAGGATCTGCGTTTGAAGGGCAGCAGGCACGGGGTAGCAGGATTAGGGGGAGAGTGAAGTGAGGTTGGGAAGGAAGTCTCCGAGGCGGACAAAAGTTCAAGACGAGCAGCAGTCAGAATCTTTATCCTGGGGAAATCCGATGACCTGTGAAGCTCTTTGTCACAGATCTCCTAATAACAGGACCCTGCGGGGTGGGCTGGTAGGAATAATACTAATACCGGTACAGGGATATCGACCGGGTATAGAGGAGTTAAAAAGAAAATGATTTGTGCATGGGGGGTGAGCGATGACGTCCACACCCCCCTCCCCACTGACTTGCGCGGCCACAGAGCAAGGATTGCAACAGGCGATGTCATTGGCTGTGCCGGATGCGACGGCCATCTTGTTAAAACTGTTATGTACCAGGTAAAGCCACCTGGGAGCTACGAGCTATTTTTCAGAGGCCACATGTGACGACCGCTCATAAAAGTGGCGTACGTCATGGTCATCTTCGGCTGGATAGAGTGTTTCCCACGCAGTGTCTGTTATGGGGGTGGTTTAACCTTGCTTCTTTGTGTGGTGGTGGTGCGTGTGGGTCGGTGGTGGTGGCGAGTCTGCGGGTCTCTGTGTGGTGGTGGTGAGTCCGCGGGTCTGTGAGCGTGGGTGTTGGTCAACTGTGCTTCTCAATGCCCGTCATTGCAAGTTGTTGAAATACACAATGTACTTTGCTGCAGTGCCCTCTGCTACCTTCAACATCAGAAGCGCATTTGAAAGCGCACGATGCAGTAACTCCTTTGTTCGGTGGTTAGCCAAAAGCCGCCGCTGCAGCGAGAATGAGCGGAGTTCGCGTGATAGTTTATGCTCCTTGACGAGATCAGCAGCGAGGTGTTGTGGGCTTTGTGTCATCGAGGCACACCCACCTGGTCTGCGTCTCCACTTGTGCCACCGTAAGGGGCGCTCCTTACGGCGTTTTTTGTCTTTTTTCCGTTTTCGCAGAAGGGCGGGCAGCGACTTCTTCCGCTTCCTTTTTTTTACGTCCGATTCCAACCTGACGACGACAAGCGTCGAGAAGGGAGGGAATGACTGTGGCCGAGAAGACCTGACGCTTCGGGCGGAGCGACAGACCAGGTAGCTTCCACACAGCGTTACTCAACCGATGAAAAGATATTGCCGCTCGACCCAAGCGCCTCACCCTCGCTGTTGAGCGTGATGAGTGTCACGCTCGGGTGGAAGTTCCCACGGCTGCCACCGCCCCCCCCCCCCTCGTGGCGGCATCTCCTGATTGGCTGCCGGAGAGCGAGCGAAGAGCGTCCACCAGCGCGGCATCGGAGCCGTTGTCACCACCTACACCCCTCCCCTCCTCATCATCCTCCTCCTGCTGCTCCTCGTCCTCCGCTCAAGCGCCCGCGCTTCCAGATCTTCGCCGGCACCAGCAGAGGTGACGGATGACGCCAGCCTCAGGGTCAGAACCGTCGCACGGCAGAGAGCCATAGACTCGTCGCACGGCAGAGAGCCATAGACTCGTCGCACGGCAGAGAGCCATAGACTCGTCGCACGGCAGAGAGCCATAGACTCGTCGCACGGCAGAGAGCCATAGACTCGTCGCACGGCAGAGAGCCATAGACTCGTCGCACGGCAGAGAGCCATAGACTCGTCGCACGGCAGAGAGCCATAGACTCGTCGCACGGCAGAGAGCCATAGACTCGTCGCACGGCAGAGAGCCATAGACTCGTCGCACGGCAGAGAGCCATAGACTCGTCGCACGGCAGAGAGCCATAGACTCGTCGCACGGCAGAGAGCCATAGACTCGTCGCACGGCAGAGAGCCATAGACTCGTCGCACGGCAGAGAGCCATAGACTCGTCGCACGGCAGAGAGCCATAGACTCGTCGCACGGCAGAGAGCCATAGACTCGTCGCACGGCAGAGAGCCATAGACTCGTCGCACGGCAGAGAGCCATAGACTCGTCGCACGGCAGAGAGCCATAGACTCGTCGCACGGCAGAGAGCCATAGACTCGTCGCACGGCAGAGAGCCATAGACTCGTCGCACGGCAGAGAGCCATAGACTCGTCGCACGGCAGAGAGCCATAGACTCGTCGCACGGCTTCAGGGCCCCCCTCCCACGTGGTGATGTATTCAGCTTCAGGGAGAGGCGGGGGGGAGGGGGGAGGGGGGAGACGTCAACTCACGTGTACACACAGCCCCTATCACCACCCCAGCCCCTATCACCACCCCAGCCCCTATCACCACCACAACCCCTATCACCACCCCAGCCCCGATCACCACCACAGCCCCTATCACTATCACAACCCATATCACCACCACAACCCCTATCACCACCACAGCCCCTATCACTATCACAACCCATATCACCACCACAACCCCTATCACCACCCCAGCCCCGATCACCACCCCAGCCCCTATCACCACCACAACCCATATCACCACCCCAACCCCTATCACTATCACAACCCCTATCACCACCACAACCCCTACCACTACCCCTATCACTACCCCAGCCCCTATCACCTCCACAGCCCCTATCACCACCACAACCCCTATCACCACCACAACCCCTATCACCACCACAACCCCTATCACCACCACAACCCCTATCACCACCACAACCCCTATCACCACCACAGCCCCTATCACCACCACAGCCCCTATCACCACCACAGCCCCTATCACCACCACAGCCCCTATCACCACCACAGCCCCTATCACCACCACAGCCCCTATCACCACCACAGCCCCTATCACCACCACAGCCCCTATCACCACCACAGCCCCTATCACCACCACAGCCCCTATCACCACCACAGCCCCTATCACCACCACAGCCCCTATCACCACCACAGCCCCTATCACCACCACAACCCCTATCACCACCACAACCCCTATCACCACCACAACCCCTATCACCACCACAACCCCTATCACCACCACAACCCCTATCACCACCACAACCCCTATCACCACCACAACCCCTATCACCACCACAACCCCTATCACCACCACAACCCCTATCACCACCACAACCCCTATCACCACCACAACCCCTATCACCACCACAACCCCTATCACCACCACAACCCCTATCACCACCACAACCCCTATCACCACCACAACCCCTATCACCACCACAACCCCTATCACCACCACAACCCCTATCACCACCACAACCCCTATCACCACCACAACCCCTATCACCACCACAACCCCTATCACCACCACAACCCCTATCACCACCACAACCCCTATCACCACCACAACCCCTATCACCACCACAACCCCTATCACCACCACAACCCCTATCACCACCACAACCCCTATCACCACCACAACCCCTATCACCACCACAACCCCTATCACCACCACAACCCCTATCACCACCACAACCCCTATCACCACCACAACCCCTATCACCACCACAACCCCTATCACCACCACAACCCCTATCACCACCACAACCCCTATCACCACCACAACCCCTATCACCACCACAACCCCTATCACCACCACAACCCCTATCACCACCACAACCCCTATCACCACCACAACCCCTATCACCACCACAACCCCTATCACCACCACAACCCCTATCACCACCACAACCCCTATCACCACCACAACCCCTATCACCACCACAACCCCTATCACCACCACAACCCCTATCACCACCACAACCCCTATCACCACCACAACCCCTATCACCACCACAACCCCTATCACCACCACAACCCCTATCACCACCACAACCCCTATCACCACCACAACCCCTATCACCACCACAACCCCTATCACCACCACAACCCCTATCACCACCACAACCCCTATCACCACCACAACCCCTATCACCACCACAACCCCTATCACCACCACAACCCCTATCACCACCACAACCCCTATCACCACCACAACCCCTATCACCACCACAACCCCTATCACCACCACAACCCCTATCACCACCACAACCCCTATCACCACCACAACCCCTATCACCACCACAACCCCTATCACCACCACAACCCCTATCACCACCACAACCCCTATCACCACCACAACCCCTATCACCACCACAACCCCTATCACCACCACAACCCCTATCACCACCACAACCCCTATCACCACCACAACCCCTATCACCACCACAACCCCTATCACCACCACAACCCCTATCACCACCACAACCCCTATCACCACCACAACCCCTATCACCACCACAACCCCTATCACCACCACAACCCCTATCACCACCACAACCCCTATCACCACCACAACCCCTATCACCACCACAACCCCTATCACCACCACAACCCCTATCACCACCACAACCCCTATCACCACCACAACCCCTATCACCACCACAACCCCTATCACCACCACAACCCCTATCACCACCACAACCCCTATCACCACCACAACCCCTATCACCACCACAACCCCTATCACCACCACAACCCCTATCACCACCACAACCCCTATCACCACCACAACCCCTATCACCACCACAACCCCTATCACCACCACAACCCCTATCACCACCACAACCCCTATCACCACCACAACCCCTATCACCACCACAACCCCTATCACCACCACAACCCCTATCACCACCACAACCCCTATCACCACCACAACCCCTATCACCACCACAACCCCTATCACCACCACAACCCCTATCACCACCACAACCCCTATCACCACCACAACCCCTATCACCACCACAACCCCTATCACCACCACAACCCCTATCACCACCACAACCCCTATCACCACCACAACCCCTATCACCACCACAACCCCTATCACCACCACAACCCCTATCACCACCACAACCCCTATCACCACCACAACCCCTATCACCACCACAACCCCTATCACCACCACAACCCCTATCACCACCACAACCCCTATCACCACCACAACCCCTATCACCACCACAACCCCTATCACCACCACAACCCCTATCACCACCACAACCCCTATCACCACCACAACCCCTATCACCACCACAACCCCTATCACCACCACAACCCCTATCACCACCACAACCCCTATCACCACCACAACCCCTATCACCACCACAACCCCTATCACCACCACAACCCCTATCACCACCACAACCCCTATCACCACCACAACCCCTATCACCACCACAACCCCTATCACCACCACAACCCCTATCACCACCACAACCCCTATCACCACCACAACCCCTATCACCACCACAACCCCTATCACCACCACAACCCCTATCACCACCACAACCCCTATCACCACCACAACCCCTATCACCACCACAACCCCTATCACCACCACAACCCCTATCACCACCACAACCCCTATCACCACCACAACCCCTATCACCACCACAACCCCTATCACCACCACAACCCCTATCACCACCACAACCCCTATCACCACCACAACCCCTATCACCACCACAACCCCTATCACCACCACAACCCCTATCACCACCACAACCCCTATCACCACCACAACCCCTATCACCACCACAACCCCTATCACCACCACAACCCCTATCACCACCACAACCCCTATCACCACCACAACCCCTATCACCACCACAACCCCTATCACCACCACAACCCCTATCACCACCACAACCCCTATCACCACCACAACCCCTATCACCACCACAACCCCTATCACCACCACAACCCCTATCACCACCACAACCCCTATCACCACCACAACCCCTATCACCACCACAACCCCTATCACCACCACAACCCCTATCACCACCACAACCCCTATCACCACCACAACCCCTATCACCACCACAACCCCTATCACCACCACAACCCCTATCACCACCACAACCCCTATCACCACCACAACCCCTATCACCACCACAACCCCTATCACCACCACAACCCCTATCACCACCACAACCCCTATCACCACCACAACCCCTATCACCACCACAACCCCTATCACCACCACAACCCCTATCACCACCACAACCCCTATCACCACCACAACCCCTATCACCACCACAACCCCTATCACCACCACAACCCCTATCACCACCACAACCCCTATCACCACCACAACCCCTATCACCACCACAACCCCTATCACCACCACAACCCCTATCACCACCACAACCCCTATCACCACCACAACCCCTATCACCACCACAACCCCTATCACCACCACAACCCCTATCACCACCACAACCCCTATCACCACCACAACCCCTATCACCACCACAACCCCTATCACCACCACAACCCCTATCACCACCACAACCCCTATCACCACCACAACCCCTATCACCACCACAACCCCTATCACCACCACAACCCCTATCACCACCACAACCCCTATCACCACCACAACCCCTATCACCACCACAACCCCTATCACCACCACAACCCCTATCACCACCACAACCCCTATCACCACCACAACCCCTATCACCACCACAACCCCTATCACCACCACAACCCCTATCACCACCACAACCCCTATCACCACCACAACCCCTATCACCACCACAACCCCTATCACCACCACAACCCCTATCACCACCACAACCCCTATCACCACCACAACCCCTATCACCACCACAACCCCTATCACCACCACAGCACTCGCAGCTGCACCCGCATCAACCAGCTGCACCCCCAGCTGCGGTTCCTGCACATGTGGTCCTCGCAGCCGCAGCGTTGCTGCGAGCAGACCACGCCCGCACGGAGGCAGCCACACCGCCGCGTGTCGCACACTCCGTTACAGCGACACTGCACAGCACAGAGACACCACCACCACCACCACACGTTTAGTAATAGTAGCAGTGCGCGTGAGTGCACTCTCGTGCGTGAGTGCGCGCGCGTGCGCGTGCGTGCACTCGCGTGCGTGAGTGCGTGCGCGTGCGTGCACTCGCGTGCGTGAGTGCGCGTGCGTGCGCGTGCGTGCACTCGCGTGCGTGAGTGCACGCGCGTGCTACGTACGTACGTGTACGTGACTGTACATGCGCGTGTACGCGTGTGCGCGTGACTGTACATGCGCGTGTACGCGTGTGCGCGTGACTGTACATGCGCGTGTACGCGTGTGCGCGTGACTGTACGTGCGCGTGTGCGCGTGTGCGCGTGTACGCGTGTACGCGTGTACGCGTGTGCGCGTGCGTGAGTGTACGTGCGGTCACCCTGTAGGGCGCAATAATGTTGCTCCGTCGCCCGTCCGTGTTCACCACCGCCTTGGCCACGAACGACTTCAGCTGCGTCGCGAACAAAATGCGGAGGTCACGCGCCCACCCCGCCGTGTAGCCTCTAACGGTGTAGGGGCAAGTGCTGCTAGTCGCCACCACCACCACTACAACTGCCTCCACCTCCACCATCACCGTCCATACTACCTCCACCACCACCCCTACCACCTCCACCTCCTCATCCACCACCACCACCAGCACCTCCCGCATCTTGGAGGGCATGAGCTCAATGGAGGAGTCGGGGGGACGCTGTGTGGGGGGTCGCTAGCCCCCGAGATCCCTCCCGCCTCCATCCCCTATTTCGTTTACGTTACCCCACCTCCCTATTACCTGCTACGGTTTCGCCGGCATTCGAACGCGACGCCCCTACGGTTACAGCCTCGCGCCGCGCTCCCACGCTGCGAGCATACGTGCGCACAGCATCATCAATCAAACGCCCCACTCCCCATCTTTACACCGCTACGTACAGCTCTCGCACACTGCGAGCGTGTGCCCATCTATAGCCCTGTGCGGCACGTTACCAACGCGCATCCGTATCCGCCACGTAACGAACGTATGCGCACTCACGCACGCAGCTCTGCACGGCACTCACTCAACACTGACCACTCACGTTAGGATCGCGCACCTGTATCGCACACGGAGCGCACACACGCACACACTGCACGACAAGATCACGCGAGACCACGCTTCGCTATTAATGATTTATTACCTGGTAACTAATGTTGAATCGGTGAGTCGACGAGGCTGGCCTATTCCACTAAACCGGTACCTATTCCCTATTTATCTGCTATTATCCTACTTCACCTCCCCACTCACTGTTTGGCGCCCGCGGAGGTACCTCGATACGTCACACGGACGTCCGGGTTGCTGGCTGGAGCTGCTGCTGGTCCGCTGGCCTGGAGAGAAGAGAGCCCCTTCCCCCTTGCGCCCCCCCTCTTTATTCTCTCTACCTCAAAGGGATGCTGCGCTGAACAATGGGCTCGTGCACCTCGAGCCCGCGCACGGCGGTTCCGGGCGCTTTTGATCCGCTAATCGGTGAGCGGCGTAAATCCTAATTAATCCCTTTCTCACGCAGGCCCCCATCATCGAGGTTCATGCGGCGGCGTCCATGACAAAGGTGCGCCGTGGGAATTTGTGCACGGCTGCCCGCGTGACCCCGCTCTCCAGGTTATTCATACTAATAGCCTCATCCTTTAACTCCCCTAATAATGGTGCCTGCGTGCCCGAGCGTAATTACGTCGTCCCTCCGCTGCCGGTGCGGGGGTGCCTGATTATGCAGTTCAGATGCGCTGCGTGTTTTCTAATGATGCTCCTCCATCACAATACTTATTCCCTCTGCCTGCCCCGTCGATACTCGCCTGTGTGGGGGGAAATGCGCCTCAACCGCGGTGGCCAAATGCCCCACGCCGCGACCACACCATATTAAGGCCGGCCGCGGCGCCGCGGTGCCACGTAGCACGGGGGAGGTCATCCAATTCCCTGATCGCCGGAAACCGTGAGAATTAATCCCGATGAGGGTTTCTCGGATAAAAACCGGTCGATCAGGTGACCTTCCCTTCCAGCTCTATGGGGGGGGGGGGGGGGGAATGCGTGCGGATGTGTGCTTATGTGGGGGGGGTGATGGGGGGCAGTGCGGTGGGGGAAGCCGGGCGGCTCCCTGGCTCGGCAGAGCGGCCCTGTCGCTGTGGCACCACAGCTGCATGTGGAGTGTCCGTGTGAGTGAGTGTACGTCCGTGAGTGAGTGTACGTAGGTCGACTCAGCCTCAAATGAGTACCCGGTGAGGTGTGTAAAATCGCCACTGGGGAGACAAAGGCGGTCGGGCGTGGTGCTGGCCACCCACCCCCTCGTGTACCGTTCTGGCCTTCATAGGTGCTCGCTAACAGCACTTGCCCCTACAGTCTGTTAAGGCTATACGGGGGATCTTTATCTTTGTCTCTCTCTGTGTCTCTGTGTCATCTTTCTGTGTGTGTCTCTCTCTCTGTCATCTCTCTCTGTCCGTGTCTCCGTGTCTCAAATTGAGCAATCTTTGGAAGAACGTCATCAACCAGTTGGGGAGTTGACTTATGTTAGCCGACTCTGTGTATTGCATTACATTTCTAAGTTGACTAGGTTTGTTTTCTCGTTCATGTTTTTGTTTGTTTGTTGCGGTTGCACCCGATTCAAGAGCCGAATGGCTCACGGGGCTATACCAAATAAATGAAACTAAAACTATTATGTAATTTATTTATTTTTTCTACGTGACTTTACCGAAAGAACCAAACAGTATCTTGCTTAAGTTTCAATTTCTCTTCACCTGGCTCGCTACTTTGTAACTTTGTTTTATTTTAAATATTCAGTTTTTTTTTCATTATTTACCAGGCCACACCCGCTTGAGCTGCTGTACTGCTCTTGTTTCAAAAAAATGCGTAATTCGCATGAATTATGTTAATGTATGTAATAATATACATAAATTATGATTATCACGGAGATAATCGTAGTAATTTATGCGAATGCTTGTGATTATGTTAATGTATGCAGTTATTATAATTATGCCTTAGCTTCGTTATCCAGAGTTGTATCAATCAGGATAACCGATTATCTTTGATTAAACATTTGTAATAAAAGACTTGACCACGATGTCTGGCTCGGTGTCCTTTATTTGGTTCGGTTTCTGTTTCCCACACGGCTGTCCTTATTTATCTCCTTCCACACGGTGCCGACTTCGCTGTTTCTCTCGTCACCGCCAACAGCTCCGCTGTTGGTCTCTGCCGCTCCCGTAGCTCCCGTAGCAGCCCCGCTGCTGTTACTCTCACGTAGCCCCTCCGGCTGTACTCGCTGCAGCCCCCCTCTCTGGGTCACTCCCGTAGACTCTGACAGCCTCGTTGCTGTCTCTCTCTCTGTCGCTCCCGTAGCTCCTGGCAGCCTCACCGCTGCCTCTCTTACACAGCCTCCCTGGCTGTACTCGCTGCAGCCTCACTCCCTCCAGTAGCCCACTACTGTCTCCGGGGTTGGCCACCGCTGGCCGACGGTGCCACCCCTCCTTGGTTCGCCCGCGTGGCCTCACCCTTTTCCAGTCTCAACCCAACTCCCTTCTCCTTCCGGTTTTACCGCTTAAGGACCCGAACCTTCCTCCCACGTCACATGACTCCACCTCCCCGTGACGTCACATCCCGAAGGTCGATTACACCCGCATTACACATTTATTGATTATCTTAGTGTGTTTATGTTATGTTAGGTCTCCAAATTCATATCTCATCGCAGGTAGACAGTTTTGCATGGACTGGGAGAGAAGCACTCGAACACTTGGTGTTAAGCAATTTTAATTCTAAACAAACATATGACACTAATATGCAGAGGTGGGACAAAGTCATTGTTATGCAAGTCCAAGTCGAGTCGCAAGTCATCAAATTCATGACTCGAGTCTGACTCGAGTCCAAGTCACATGACTCGAGTCCACACCTCTGCTAATATGCAAAGGCAAAAGTATACGTCAATAGATTCAATCGGCAAGATTATGCAATTAACGAAAATAAATGACTAAAACATTTCTTCTTCTTGGTTCTTTCGGTAAAGTCACGTAGAAGGGAAGTAATAAAATAATAAAAATAAAACATTCTCACGACGTTTCGGCCACAACGCAAGTAGCCGTCCTCAGGTGCCATAGACAAACCCAACATTAAACCCTCCCCGTAGAGGCGGTTAAATTTCGATTTAAAGCTTTCGTGACTGCAATTTAACCGTCTCTACGGGGAGGGTTTAATGTTGGGTTTGTCTATGGCACCTGAGGACGGCTACTTGCGTTGTGGCCGAAACGTCGTGAGAATGTTTTATTTTTATTATTTTATTACTTCCCTTCTACGTGACTTTACCGAAAGAACCAAGAAGATGAATCCTTGCAGTCACGAAAGCTTTAAATCGAAAAATAAAACATTTCTTATTCATGTAACTCAACGGCAGCAACTGCTTTGCACGATCAGTTGATATTGAACGCACCACCTTGAAATGGCAACCCCTTTTGAAACACAAAGATAACTTTTTAAAATCTTATTCGTGTGCGTGTTGTGTGCGCGTTGTCCCCTTGTAATATTAATTTTAAAAAAATTAGAGCCGGGAGTTTTGTCTTTAGCTTGTGGGGTGGGGGAGGGATTATACAAACAGTGGCCAGAGAGGTTCTCTCTGGCTTGGGCGTGGCCGCAGCGAGCCCGTGCTGCGCCCTCTCTCCACTGCTGGATTGAGCGGCGTTGGCACCATGTTCCTTGAAGAAACTTGCTTGCTTGGCGCTTGATGGTTCCGTCGTCGCTGCTGGACGTCTTGTCTGTTCTCACTGGGTGTTGGTCGGTGTGTGTGTATCAAACACACGGCGCATTCGATGGCGCTCTCTCTCTCTTGGTGGCAGCTCTAGGCTTCTCCACTGCTGGATGATTGTTGAGTCGGCACGATGCTCGGTGATGCCCGAGTCGTGCTGCTGCTGTCCCTCTCTCCTTGATCGCTGCCAACTTCACACGGACACCCGCCCTTACTTCAGGCTGTGTTGGCTCAGGCTCTGGACGAAGTGGCTCTGCGCGCTCACCGGCTTGGAGCGCCCTGGCGATGAACGATGGCTCTTGTTGCTCATCCGCTGCTGCTCGTCCTTTGCGATGCTCGCTTGGTCGACGCTTGATGGTTTCCGCCCTTTCTATAGGTCGATTGCTTGTCACTCGTCACTCTCTCTTCTCCGTGCTTTCCTTTGTTCGTGCAGCTGCCAGCTTCACTCGCACTTAACTTCGTTCTGCGAGAAGCGACACCTGCTATCGGCATCGGCGTTTGCTCCCTCACGACGCTCCGCCAGCCGGAGCACGGCTGAACCCAGCCTCAGCACGGCTGAACCCAGCCTCGACCCAGGTTGAACTCAGACTTCTGCGACTCGAACGACCCCTCCTCGTTCCATCTCTCTTCGAGGCACGATCTGCCCCAGCTCTCTTGCGAGCCGAGTTGCGAGAGTGAGCGCCACTCGAACCAGACTGCTCATTCGTGATGTGCGCTTGTGCTTAAAACTCAAAACGTGACTCCCCTCTCTGCGCATCTCTTGCGAGAGGAACAACAACGAGAGAAACAGATGTCCCAGCTATGCCAGCACAGACCCCCCCCCCCTCGCGACCCTTTGACCCCTCCCTCTGAGTGGGTCATTCCGAGGCCAGACCCCCAATACGTATTCAGGCTGGTATGTGTTTGTGCCAAATCGTTGGAAGACAAAGGTGGCCGAGGAGATTTTTGGTTCTATGGAATGCATATTCTTTAAGTTGTGCGTGGTTGACCTATTTTGACTTCCTATTCTTCTGGATGACCGTTGTTCTAACACTTAATAATTATTATTCAGTTTGTGATTTACCATGGTTATTAACACGTATTTCGTAGAGTTTATTGATGTTTGTTGTCTATCTATATACAGGGATCGCACTGTTTTACTCGAGTTATTTTGTTTAATGTCTTGAGGTTAAGTGTAAGTTGCCACTTACGCTTCCTTAACTGTTGGAATTCGTAATTATTATTTTTTTTGGTCAGGTAGATAGAAACATACAATACAAAATTATATATATATACGGTGAATACGAGTAATATAAGGGAATATCTAATAACAAGCCCCTATTGTTTGTTGGTTAATTCTTTTTGTTAAGTTTCTACTTTTCGGTAAGGAAAACGTTAAAGAAAACGCGAGTTGCAACCGTTGTTATCCTTTACTCTGCACCTTATCTGTAGACATCCAGATGTCTTGGGAGGTTAGTCCATCGATCTTTGTCCATCTGGATGTCTATGACCTCTCTGTGACCGAAATCTTACCGTTTTAATGGCCCTCCATGTTTCATGGATTCCTGGTGTGCTTGTGAGGAGGAGTGGGTTGTTTTCATTATTAAATAAAAATAGAAGAAAAAAAATTTCTTCATTATTCTTAATATAAAAAGGGGGTATAAACACAACAGGAGGCACGTCCCGTGCCCCGCGGTGGGAATAGGCATTTCCGTTTTTTCGTCCGTCACCTTGAAATCGGTCCGATTTTCGATTTAGTGCGGTTTCTCTATATGTATTTATTTACTATTGCCGACCGGCACGTGACGAAGCACGCCATTGCGCATGCGCGAGACGCCGACCAGGGCGGTTGCCCCTGGCAACGGGCAGCAACGCCGTCGCTGCAGGGTGGACGCCATTTTTAATTCGCGTTAAAAATATGCGCACGCATTAACACGCGACGCTGAGGTAAATTCATCAAAGTTTCACGTCCTCTTCACTCCCCCACCCCTCTCCCTCACCACTCTCCCTCACCACTCTCCCTCACCCCTCTCCCTCACCCCTCTCCCTCACCCCTCTCCCTCACCCCTCTCCCTCACCACTCACTCTCACCACTCACCCATCTCCCTCACCACTCGCCCTCACCCCTCACCGCTCACCACCCACGCTCATCCTCACCCTCTCCCTCACCACTCACTCTCACCACTCACCCATCTCCCTCACCGCTCACCACTCACCGCTCACCACTCACGCTCATCCTCACCCCTCGCCCTCACCACTCGCCCTCACCACTCGCCCTCACCACTCGCCCTCACCACTCGCCCTCACCACTCGCGAGGAATTTAGCATATGTATGGGAAATGCAGGAATGCGACTAGTACTACTTGTGAAATCCGCTTGATGCGGAGCTTCTCCAATTTTTTCATGCTGGAATTTCAGTCCACACACCCTGGCACTGACCAGAGTGTGGAAGATGCCCAGGCTGCTGGCCGGACGTTTCCCCTCCACGACCACCCTCCTTGCCCTGTATATGGTGAGCTTAGCGTAGCCCACCCAGTACAGTGACCAGCCCCTGAAGATGTTGGGATCTGTCGCCCTTTGGGTGTCCAAAGATGAGGAACGTTGGATAAATGGAGGTTGAACCTTTAGGCCTTAAATGTACGCTCCAGCTTCAAAATACGCTCCAAGCTTGGCGGCGTCTCATTCTTCACCTGAGGACGGCTGCTTGCGTTGTAGCCGAAACGTCGTGAGAATTCTGACTGTGGCAGAGCGAGGCAACTCTCAGCAGTGTGGAGGTGGAGGTGTGGGTGGACTTCCCCCGAGACAATAGAAAGTGAAATGGAGACCCTGTAGATGCGTAAGCTTGAGACGATGTCGCTCCAATAGATGCACCCTTGTCACAGGCCTTTAATGACAAGAATGTGAAGTTGAACACTCAGTTCCTAGGTTCAACCTGCAGGGTAAGAGCGGCCAGTCTTTGTGGACCTGTGGGTTGCGTAGATCTCTAACCAGGAGCGAGATCCAATAAGCTCCCAAGCATTCACTATGTTATCATAATTGCATTTATATGGTGCTCGCTTAATTGCCCCAGCAACACTGAGTTTTGTATCGTTTCTCGTCTCAAACACTCGAAGAGCATCCCCAAGTAGCAGCTGCCCCTGTGTGGCACAAGGTGGTGGCCCTGCACGGGCCTGCGTGTGGACAAGAGCCTGTCAGTAGGGGGCGATGGTTGATGTGGCATCTTAGTTGTGGAGTTTGTAGATAATGTTTTTAGAATTTGCTACATTAAACATGCAATGGCCTACTTGTTTTGAATGGAGCAATAGTATGTTGTACATACACTGTTAAGCAGACAGTGTTTTTTGTTTATCTTGTTAATACGATGTCACCTGATGCAGCATATTTCAGTGCAGTAATTTAACTTTGTAAAAATGATTGTCAATAAGTTAGAATGAATACTTGTCTGATTGTGTGCGTACGTGTAACATTTTGTCTACAAGGGTCAAACATTGAATGAGTCGTGTGAGGACACGGTGTGTGTTTTGCAAGTAACCTGGACAGATCAGATTCTTGTCATCGCGCTCGGGTTCAATCAACCCGAGCGCGATGACGTCACCACGCACGGGGGCGCCCCAACCAGCACCCCCCACCCACGTGACCAGCCCCTCCACCCACTGCCCACGTGACCAGCTCCCCCCTGCCCACGTGACCAGCCCCTCCCCTCCCCCGCCCACGTGACCAGCCCCTCCCCTCCCCCGCCCACGTGACCAGCCCCTCCCCTCCCCCGCCCACGTGACCAGCTCCTCCCCCCCCCACCCACGTGACCAGCCCCTCCCCTCCCCCGCCCATGTGACCAGCCCCTCCCCTCCCCCGCCCACGTGACCAGGTCCTCCCCCCCCGCCCACGTGACCCTCCCCCGCCCACGTGACCAGCCCCTCCCCTCCCCCGCCCACGTGACCAGCCCCTCCCCTCCCCCGCCCACGTGACCAGCCCGTCCACCCCCGCCCACGTGACCAGCCCCTCCACCCCCGCCCACGTGACCAGCCCCTCCCCTCCCCCGCCCACGTGACCAGCCCCTCCCCTCCCCCGCCCACGTGACCAGCCCCTCCCCCGCCCACGTGACCAGGCCCTCCCCTCCCCCGCCCACGTGACCAGCCCCTCCCCTCCCCCGCCCACGTGACCAGCCCCTCCCCTCCCCCGCCCACGTGACCAGCCCCTCCACCCACCGCCCACGTGACCAGCCCCTCCCCTCCCCCGCCCACGTGACCAGCCCCTCCCCTCCCCTGCCCACGTGACCAGCCCCTCCCCTCCCCCGCCCACGTGACCAGCCCCTCCCCTCCCCCGCCCACGTGACCAGCCCCTCCCCTCCCCCGCCCACGTGACCAGCCCCTCCCCTCCCCCGCCCACGTGACCAGCCCTCCCCCCCCGCCCACGTGATCAGCCCCTCCCCCCGCCCACGTGACCAGCCCCTCCCCTCCCCCGCCCACGTGACCAGCCCCCCCCCCGCCCACGTGACCAGCCCCTCCCCTCCCCCGCTCACGTGACCAGCCCCCCCGCCCGCCCACGTGACCAGCCCCTCCCCCCCCGCCCACGTGACCAGCCCCCCCCCACCCACCCACGTGACCAGCCCCTCCCCCCACCCACCCACGTGACCAGCCCCGCCCCTCCCCCGCCCACGTGACCAGCCCCTCTCCTCCCCCGCCCACGTGACCAGCCCCTCCCCTCCCCCGCCCACGTGACCAGCCCTCCCCCCCCCGCCCACGTGATCAGCCCCTCCCCCGCCCACGTGACCAGCTCCTCCCCCCCACCCACGTGACCAGCCCCTCGCCCGCCCACGTGACCAGCCCCTCCCCTCCCCTGCCCACGTGACCAGCCACTCCCCCCCCCCGCCCAAGTGACCAGCCCCTCCCCTCCCCCGCCCACGTGACCAGCCCCTCCAACCACCGCCCACGTGACCAGCCCCTCCCCCCCGCCCACGTGACCAGCCCCTCCCCTCCCCCGCCCACGTGACCAGCCCCTTCCCTCCCCCGCCCACGTGACCAGCCCCTCTCCTCCCCCGCCCACGTGACCAGCCCCTCCCCCCCCACCCACGTGACCAGCCCCTCCCCCCGCCCACGTGACCAGCCCCTCCCCTCCCCCGCCCACGTGACCAGCCCCCCCCCCCGCCCACGTGACCAGCCCCTCCCCCCCCGCCCACGTGACCAGCCACTCCCCCCCCCCGCCCACGTGACCAGCCCTTCCCCTCCCCCGCCCACGTGACCAGCCCCTCCCCTCCCCCGCCCACGTGACCAGCCCCTCCCCCCCCCCGCCCACGTGACCAGCCCCTCCCCTCCCCCGCCCACGTGACCAGCCCCTCCCCTCCCCCGCCCACGTGACCAGCCCCTCCCCTCCCCCGCCCACGTGACCAGCCCCTCCCCCCCCCGCCCACGTGACCAGCCCCTCCCCCGCCCACGTGACCAGCCCCTCCCCTCCCCCGCCCACGTGACCAGCCCCTCCCCCGCCCACGTGACCAGCCCCTCCCCCCCCCCGCCCACGTGACCAGCCCCTCCCCTCCCCCGCCCACGTGACCAGCCCCTCCCCCCCCACCCACGTGACCAGCCCCTCCCCCCCCACCCACGTGACCAGCCCCCCCCCCGCCCACGTGACCAGCCCCTCCCCTCCCCCGCCCACGTGACCAGCCCCTCCCCCCTCCCACGTGACCAGCCCCTCCCCTCCCCCGCCCACGTGACCAGCCCCTCCCGCCCACCCACGTGACCAGCCCCTCCCCCCGCCCACATGACCAGCCACTCCCCCCCCACCCACGTGACCAGCCACTCCCTCCCCCGCCCACTTGACCAGCCCCTCCCCCCCCACCCACGTGACCAGCCCCTCCCCCCGCCCACGTGACCAGCCACTCCCCCCCCCGCCCATGTGACCAGCCCCGCCCACGTGACCAGCCCCCCCCCCGCCCACGTGACCAGCCCATGCCCACGTCACCAGCCCCTCCCCTCCCCCAGCCCACGTGACCAGCCCCGCCCCTCCCCCAGTCCACGTGACCAGCCCCACCCCTCCCCCACCCACGTGACCAGCCCCCCCACGCTGCTACTGCTGCGGCGGCGTTCTGGCGTTTGTCCCAAGCGGGTTGGCTGCAATGAAGCCGTGAAGACACCGAACAGTTCCACTGCTACAATTAGCGCGCTGAGGCGCTGCAGTTGCACTATGTGTCCACACCTGCAGCAACCATGTTAAATTTCTTCTTAGGTTTTTTCCGGTAAAGTCACGTAGGTAAAACATCAAAATGAATGAAAATAAAATAAAATAAAAAATCACGACGTTTCGGAGGCAACACAAGTCTCCGTCATCAGGTGGGACCGTCACAGCCAGATTAGCTGCATCAAGTGAGGCCATGATTCAAGATGTAATCCCTTAAAAGCGAGTTGAAGGGGGAGGGAGAGGGAGGGGGGAGCTCATCAGACTATGGTAGCCAATGAAAGGAACGTATCGGGAGGGAGGGGGGGCGAGGCCAAAAGGGTGGGCGATGGACGTGGAAGCGCTTGTGCGCAAGCGGCCAATTACTGCACACGCCAACACAATGGAGCGATTGTGCGCTAGCGGCCAGCCACTGCACCCGCCAACACAATGGGCAGAGAGGAGGAGGGGAGGTCTAATACACATGATAGACAAAAGAACGAAAATGATGATGGGTACAAACTTAGGGGGAGCTCATCAGACTATGGTAGCCAATGAATGGAACGTATCGGGAGGGAGGGGGGGGCGGGGGGGGGCGAGGCCAAAAGGGTGGGGGACGGACGTGGAAGCGCTTGTGCGCAAGCGGCCAATTACTGCACACGCCAACACAATGGAGAGAGAGGGGGAGGGGGGGTCTGATACACATGATAGACAAAAGAACGAAAATGCCCATGTTTATACCAATGCTGGCTGAACAATGAAGAGAGTACTGTTAAAATAACTGGGGATGTTAACACTCGGTAAAGTACAGTAAAATAGTGCCTGTCAGATAAGATGGTCCAAAAAATTTGTGATTAAGTCTTTTTTGCGTGGTTGATAACATCTTTCCAATGATTACTAAGTTTGTACCCATCATCACGGTTGAATGTATGTCTGTGTTTGTATATTTGTATGGCTTCTGACGTCACCGCTCAGCGTGACCTCATCGGCGTCAAACGCCAGGGGGAGGTGCCTCGTTAGTGACGTCATGTCACTCACCCCCGACCACCGCGCTCTTGAGCGTGACGTCACATCCACTCAGCCGCTGCCGATACCTGTCCCAGTGCCAATCCTTATTTGGGCAAAGCCACGCCCGGTGACTGGCGGCTCATTAACATAATTTATTCGTGAAGTCGCGAGTTTCGAGCCGCTCATTGTGGGGAGGGGAGTGTCATCGTACACCGCAAGTGACGTCATGTCACCTGCTGCCGCGTGACGTCACGAGGGACCGGGAAGTTTCCGCTCGGCCCGTGCACTGAAATCCGAGGTGAGATTCTCATCGCGGTTGTGGTGATTGTGGTTGTTGTGGTGGTTGTTGTTGTGGTGGTTGTGGTGGTTGTTGTTTACCGAGGTAGCGCCTCGCTCTCTCTCTCGTAGGGATGTCAATTGAGTAGCAGCGAGCATGGAAGCGATGTCCACTTTGGAACTTTACAACGCGGGGCCTTGCCTCCTGCCCTCGCCTGGTCGCGTTTGCTTCAATTCTCTCGCTTATTCTTAGGTTTTTTCGGTAAAGTCACGTAAAAAAGTAAAATAAAAAATCACGACGTTTCGGAGGCAACACAAGCTTCCGTCTTCAGGTGGTACCGTCACAGCCACGACAGCTGTATCAAGTAAATGAGAGATTGCAGTAGCTACCACTCCGTTTATATAATGGTTGGAGAAGATCGTGGTGCAAGGGGCGCATTATTAATATGGTAAGGTGAGGCTTAAGACTAAGAATAGACTGCATAACAAAGGCTGAGCCTTTGTTGTGGAGAGGTGCGGTTTGTGACTCAACCTGTGGCAGGGATACCACCACTAAACATGGTAAAACTGTAATAGTTGTCTGTCAAATAAGATTGGCAAATAAGTGTAGTTAAATCTTTTTTGCGTGGTTGATAACATCTTTCCAATGATTACTAAGTTTGTACCCATCATCACGGTTGAAATTATGTCTGTGTTTGTATATTTGTATGGCTTCGTGCACAAACCTTTGATGGTAGCCAGGAGGCTTGCAGAGAACCTTGGTCTCGGAAAAGACAATTTCATGAGAGCCCACCGAGTTGTAGCAATGATCGGCAACGGCCGAAGAATCAGTTCTGCCGTGTTTCAGATCTGACTTGTGCTCGCGGACACGATCAGCAACATGACGTTTCGTTTCTCCAATGTAGCAATCACCACAAATGCAACTCAATTTGTAGACTCCAGGATACTGTAAGTCAGGAACGACATCCTTCACAGATGGAATCAAATAACGGATATTATGCACTGTACTGAATCGGACTTGGATCTTATGTTTGTTTAGAATTTTGGAGATCTTTTTGGTCACGCCTGCTATGTATGGCAACGTGATAGTTTTGGTTGGAGTTTCATGTGGCTGTTTCTGTATGGTGGGAGAAACAGCTTGGCGGATAGTGCGGTCAGAGTATCCGTTCATCCTGAGGGCCCGATGTACATGACTTAATTCACCGGCCAAGTGGTGTTGGTCAGAAATGCCATTGGCTCTGCGGTATAGCGTTTTGATGAGAGAATTCTTTTGAGAGGGATGGTGGTACTTGAAACCGGATTCCCACCACCACCCATCTCTCTGCCCCTTTCTCTACCCCCCTCTCTCTCTCTGCCCCCCTCTCTCTCTATTTAAGGCCTCGACACAGAGGCGTTGTTTCTGTGTGTGTCTCTGTGTGTCTCTGTGTGTCTCTGTGTGTCTCTCTGTCATCTCTCTCTGTGTGTCTATGTGTCATCTCTCTCTCTCTCTCTCTGCTTATGTGTCTGTCTATGTGTCTCCGTGTCTCTCTCTCAAATTGAGCAATCTTTGGAAGAACGTTATCAACCAGGTGGGCTGTTGACTGTTATGTTAGCCGACTCTCTGTGTTGTATTGCACTACATTTCTAAGTTTACTAGGTTTTTTTTCTCTTTCATTTGTACCTGATGATGATTGCTTGTGTTGCAATCGAAATGTCGTATGCTATTATTTTATTTATTTATTCTACGTGACTTTACCGAAAGAACCAAAGAGTTTCTTCTAGATTTGAAGCTTTCGTGACTGCAATGATTCATATTCTTAGGTTGTTTCGGTAAAGTCACGTAGGTAAAACATTAAAATTAATGAAAGTAAAATAATATAAAATAAAATAAAATATTTTATTTTATTTTACTTTCATTAATTTTAATGTTTTACCTACGTGACTTTACCGAAAGAGTATCTTGCTTAAGTTTTAATTTCCCTTCACCTGGCTCGCTACTTTGTAACTTGTTTTGTTTTAAATATTCACAGTTTTTTTTCATTTCTTACCAGGCCACGCCCGCTTGAGCTGCTGTACCGCTCTTGTGTTCAGAAACGACCTGCCCACAACAACAATAACAACAAGGTGAGGCTCGTCAACAGCGTGGCGGTGTTCACTCTAGACGCGTGGCGGTGTTCGCTCTAGACGCGTGGCGGTGTTCGCTCTAGACACATGGCGGTGTTCACTCTAGACACGTGGTGGTGTTCACTCTAGACGCGTGGTGGTGTTCACTCTAGACGCGTGGCGGTGTTCACTCTAGATACGTGGCGGTGTTCACTCTAGACGCGTGGCGGTGTTCGCTCTAGACACGGCGGTGTTCGCTCTAGACGCGTGGTGGTGTTCACTCTAGATGCGTGGTGGTGTTCACTCTAGACACGTGGCGGTGTTCGCTCTAGACGCGTGGCGGTGTTCGCTCTAGACGCGTGGCGGTGTTCACTCTAGACGCGTGGTGGTGTTCACTCTAGACACGTGGCGGTGTTCGCTCTAGACGCGAGGTGGTGTTCACTCTAGATACGTGGCGGTGTTCGCTCTAGACGCGTGGCGGTGTTCACTCTAGACGCGTGGTGGTGTTCACTCTAGACACGTGGCGGTGTTCGCTCTAGACGCGTGGTGGTGTTCACTCTAGACGCGTGGCGGTGTTCACTCTAGACGCGTGGTGGTGTTCACTCTAGACACGTGGCGGTGTTCGCTCTAGACGCGTGGTGGTGTTCACTCTAGACGCGTGGCGGTGTTCGCTCTAGACACGGCGGTGTTCGCTCTAGACGCGTGGTGGTGTTCACTCTAGATGCGTGGTGGTGTTCACTCTGGACGCGTGGCGGTGTTCGCTCTAGACGTGTGGCAGTGTTCACTCTAGACGCGTGGCGGTGTTCACTCTAGACACGTGGTGGTGTTCACTCTAGACACGTGGTGGTGTTCACTCTGGACGCGTGGCGGTGTTCACTCTAGACGCGTGGCGGTGTTCACTCTAGATACGTGGCGGTGTTCGCTCTGGACGCGTGGTGGTGTTCACTATAGACACGTGGAGGTGTTCACTCTGGACACGTGGAGGTGTTCACTCTGGACGCGTGGAGGTGTTCACTCTGGACACGTGGAGGTGTTCACTATAGACACGTGGCAGTGTTCACTCTAGACGCGTGGCGGTGTTCACTATAGACACGTGGCAGTGTTCACTCTAGACGCGTGGAGGTGTTCACTCTGGACACGTGGAGGTGTTCACTATAGATGCGTGGAGGTGTTCACTCTGGACACGTGGCGGTGTTCACTATAGACGCGTGGAGGTGTTCACTATAGACGCGTGGCGGTGTTCACTATAGACGCGTGGAGGTGTTCACTCTGGACACGTGGAGGTGTTCACTATAGATGCGTGGAGGTGTTCACTCTGGACACGTGGAGGTGTTCACTATAGACACGTGGAGGTGTTCACTATAGACGCGTGGCGGTGTTCACTATAGACGCGTGGAGGTGTTCACTATAGACGCGTGGCGGTGTTCACTCTGGACACGTGGAGGTGTTCACTATAGACGCGTGGCGGTGTTCACTCTGGACACGTGGCGGTGTTCACTATAGACGCGTGGCGGTGTTCACTATAGACACGTGGCGGTGTTCACTATAGACGCGTGGAGGTGTTCACTATAGACACGTGGCGGTGTTCACTATAGACGCGTGGAGGTGTTCACTATAGACACGTGGCGGTGTTCACTATAGACGCGTGGAGGTGTTCACTATAGACGCGTGGCGGTGTTCACTATAGACACGTGGCGGTGTTCACTATAGACGCGTGGAGGTGTTCACTATAGACACGTGGCGGTGTTCACTATAGACGCGTGGAGGTGTTCACTATAGACGCGTGGCGGTGTTCACTATAGACACGTGGAGGTGTTCACTATAGACGCGTGGAGGTGTTCACTATAGACACGTGGAGGTGTTCACTCTAGACGCGTGGCGGTGTTCACTATAGACACGTGGAGGTGTTCACTATAGACACGTGGAGGTGTTCACTATAGACACGTGGCGGTGTTCACTATAGACGCGTGGAGGTGTTCACTATAGACGCGTGGCGGTGTTCACTCTGGACACGTGGAGGTGTTCACTATAGACGCGTGGAGGTGTTCACTATAGACACGTGGAGGTGTTCACTATAGACACGTGGAGGTGTTCACTATAGACACGTGGAGGTGTTCGCTATAGACACGTGGAGGTGTTCACTATAGACGCGTGGCGGTGTTCGCTATAGACGCGTGGAGGTGTTCACTATAGACACGTGGAGGTGTTCACTATAGACACGTGGAGGTGTTCACTATAGACACGTGGAGGTGTTCGCTATAGACACGTGGAGGTGTTCACTATAGACGCGTGGCGGTGTTCGCTATAGACACGTGGCGGTGTTCACTATAGACACGTGGAGGTGTTCACTATAGACACGTGGAGGTGTTCGCTATAGACACGTGGAGGTGTTCACTATAGACACGTGGCGGTGTTCACTATAGACGTGTGGAGGGGAAACCCGGGGATCGGGAAGGAAATCCACGCGACCACGGGGAGAGAGAGAGAGACACGTAAACTACAAATATACAGCAGGCGTCAGGGTCGGGATCGAACCCACGACTTCCTGTATGCCAGGACAGGTAGTTAACATCTCACCACAGAGAGACACGCAGCCTCGGCTGTGTTGGTTGATCCTCAATGAATTACTTGGTGGAGTGAGGAAGCATTAATACTGAGCAGGTGAAGGTGGCCAGGCGTGGGTCTGGATACACCACCACCTGTGAACCATGCTGCCAGTGTGTGAGAGTGGTGGAGCCAGTGGGGGTGGGGTGGCACGTGCCCCCCCAACGATCCGATAGAAATCCGTAATTTCGATAGGATCATTGGGGTTTATTAGTAACTAGCTTCACTACCTGGCTTTGCCCGGGACTTGGATTTTTGTCTTGGATTAATTTAATATTCCCTCATAATTCAATGAAAAACCCTGAAAAAATTGATGCTTGCAAGAAGGAAGCCGAAACACTTCAATTTACCTAAATCGGATGTTTTCACTCAAGGAAATTCAACCTGAACCCACTGCTACGTCAGGTCGATTTTTGCCACTCGGGAAGGGAATGACGCGGCGCTCGCTTAGACATTCCAGACAGCATAAGCTGTGAAAATTTCATGACGCCAGAGCTCAGCGTTGGAGAGTTTTTGCTGCTGCACACAAACAAACAGGTGTAAGTTCTGCTTTATATTTAAGATGGCAGTTGTACCCGTTCTTCACACGGATTAGGATTGAAACTCCGAGAAGCCAATGACTTAATCGGCCAGGAGCGAAGCGCCACCTAAAATCTCCCGGCACGCTGTGAACAGCTGTAGAAGTACGGCGCGCGAAGAGCCATGTGGTAGGGGGGTAAGCATTGCAGAGCGCTTAGCTCAGGTGTGATGCGGGTTGATGCCACATACGTCATGGTCATTCCCCCCCCCCCCCCCCCAAAATACAAAAGTCTATTTTTCTTTCCTGAAGGCATCAACACGTTCAGCGAGCGCGATGACGATCACACGCGTCGAATGAAAAGCAAGGGACAAGTCCTTTCTTACTAACAACTCCTTACTTACTAACAACTCCTGTAATTTTTCATTGCTGGAGGGGTTTCCCCCCCCTACCTGAAAATCCTGGCTCCACCTCTGAGTGTGTGACAGTGTCAAGTTTGTATTTGCAGTAAAGTTTATTAACTCTATTGAGCACAGAGGTTATATCAAAACAGTAGTTTATTTTAGTTTTCCTCTGGAACTCTTTGTAAGAATGGAGTCAGGAAGTGATCACAGCTCACACGTGCAGCAGCTGAAGTCGGAACTGCTCATCCCAGCAATCAAGGACATCTGTGCCTGGCTTCACACCTCTAAGTTGCGATTGAACATTAATTTATGCATTTGTGCATGACACAAATAGTTTTATTTTCAACACCCTTTGCTATGTCAACTGAATTTAGCTTTCATAAACATTCATTTTGAAGCCAAACAGCTGAAATTGTGTGCTGAGTTTTGGGTTAACGTTCATTTTGAAGATACGAGGGCTTCCAGGCAGGTTTATGACCATTTGCCCTCTCATTGTGTGCCATAAGAGCCCGTGTGATGAATTTGGGACACTTTTTTTTAACTATATCATAAATATATGATAAACTATAGACGTGTAAGTCACGTGTGACTGTGTATATGCATTCCTCTGTGCCTCGATACTGATGTGTAGATGGTGTGGATATCTTTTTTTCTGTCTGCAGCTGTCGCTGCCTCTGCAGAATTGGTTTCATGGAGCAAAGGCACTCGGCGTGGCTCGGTGCAAAAAGGCAACAATGCGACCGGTGTGCATACAGCACGGATTGTCCTGCACATTTGACACAGCACCAGAGAACACACACGGGAGAGAAACCCTTCAAGTGCAGTGTGTGTGGGAGGGCGTTTGCAGAGTCATCAAATCTTCATGTACACCAGAGAACACACACGGGAGAGAAACCCTTCAAGTGCAGTGTGTGTGGGAAGGCGTTTGCACATTCATCTGCTCTTGTAACACACAAGAGAACACACACGGGAGAGAAACCCTTCAAGTGCAGTGTGTGTGGGAGGGTGTTTGCATGTTCAGCTCATCTTGTAGCACACCAGAGAACACACACGGGAGAGAACCCTTCAAGTGCGGTGTGTGTGAGAAGGCGTTTACACTTTCACCAAATCTTCAACGACACCAGAGAACACACAAGCATCAGAAGATCCACCAGGAGTGGAGTGTGAAATCAGCTTGTGAAAGTCAAAGTGCTGCAATGAGCCCATCGCTCATCAAACAAGAACCGGAAGAAAATCCCAGCTTGGACACTTTTAAAGGTAACGAGGTGAAATATGAAGAGGTGAAGGTGAAATGTGAAGACGTGATGGTGAAGAGCAAAGAAGTGAAGGTAAAATGTTAAGATGAAGATTCAACTCCCAAATGGGACCTTCGCATCGATGGAGGCAACGTGAAGCAGGAGGAGAATTCTGACGGTGAGGCAGAGCGAGGCGACTCCCAGCAGTTTGTGGAAGTGGAGGTGTGGGTGGACTTCCTCCGAGACAATACAAAGTCAAATGGAGACCCGGGAGATGCGTAAGCCTTTGACCAGTGGTTCTTAACCTGGGTTCGATCGAACCCCAGGGGTTCGGTGAGTCAGTCTCAGGGGTTCGGTGGAGGTTAAGACACACACCTGACTCATGATTGTGCACCAGTAAAACATGTACCTATGTTTTGAATTTGAAAAAATATTTTATTTTTCCGATTAAGAATGGTTCTGTGAATGCGCATATGAAACTGGTGGGGTTCAGTACCTCCAACAAGGTTAAGAACCACTGCCTTAGACGATGCCGCTCCAATAGATGCACCTTTGTCACAGGCCTCTAATGACAAGAATGTGAAGTTGAACACTCATTTCCTAGGTTCAACCTGCAGGGTAAGAGCGGCCAGTCTTTGTGGACCTGTGTGATGGGTAGACCTCTAACCAGGAGCGAATGCCAATAAGCTCCCAAGCATTCAATGTTATCAATTGCATTTATATTGTGATTGCTTAATTGCCTCGGCAATTCGTAGTTTTGTATCGTTTCTCGTCTCAAACACTCGAAGAGCATCCCCAAGTAGCAGCTGCCCCTGTGTGGCACAAGGTGGTGGCCCTGCACCGGCCTGCATGTGGACAAGAGCCTGTCAGTAGGGGGCAATGGTTGATGTGGCATCTCAGTTGTGGAGTTTGTAGGTAATGTTTAGAATTTTTATAAATTTTTATCCAGACACCAGCATGCAATGGCCGACTCGTTTTGAATGGTGCATTAGTATGTTGTACATACACTGTTAAGCAGACGGTGCGTATTTTTTTAAATTAGCTTCTTGTTAATGCAATGTAACCTAATGCAGTATATTTCAGTGCAGTAATTCAATTTTGTTAATATGCCTGTCACTAATTTTGAATGAATACTTGTCTGATTGTGTGCGTACATGTACCATTTTGTCTATAAGGGTCAAACATTGAATAAGTCATGTTAGGACACTGTGTGTTTTGCAAGTAACCTGTACAGATCACTCAGGTGAGACTCATTGTTCTTGTGATACAGGTCAAAGGGTATTTTTGTGTTTTCAGGAAGCATCTCCCTCTGGAGCAACTCATTGTCTTTAAAATAGGGAGCACACTCGGATCATTCATCTGTTACAAGGCATACCACTTAAAAGTTACACGTAGAGGAGATACATTCTCAACAACACGAATTATAATTTTGTATTACGTGTTGACGTAGATTTTGTCGAATTAGGACGAGAAATGGTCCTTGCCGATTAACGTCTGGATGTTCACAACCATGGGGTTGAAGCAAGCCTGACCGCCTGCGGTGCCCCTCACAACCATTTACGGCCTTGGGTCAGGAAAGTCACGAAAAAAATTCACACTTACGACGCATCCACGCAAACTCCCGATGCTCCGTTTTGAAGTTTGAAAATGAAACAACTTTGAATTGTATATTGTTTTGCATTTGATAATTGTATTTCTTCATTAAAAGCTGATATCATTTTCCATCTGGAAGACTTCATTGAAAACGACATTTCGTGTGAATTTTCTCTAGTCGTTAAGTAGATGGCCTTGCCGGGGTTCGGTTCGGTTCGATGCGGACTTTCACCTGGTTGGGATCGCGGGGTGGAGATGAGGCGACACAGCTGAGCTGGCCGTGCCAGAAGACCGCCGTCTGCAGATTGATTCCAACGCGATCGAGCGTCTGTCCCTGCTCCTCCGTCGTTCATGCAGGGGGCGCGTAGGTTTGCAGCGCCCCCTGCATGAAAACGACGTAAAGTGCAGCGTTCATCACAGATGAAGTTGTGTGCTTATATAAGAGTACTCGCGGGAAGTACCCGGTGTGAAATTTCCCACCTTTTATCGTCATATATAGGATACTAAGGCTAAGCACACCCGAGGATTGCACTTTCGTTGAAAAATGAAGTTGCAAATATTTGTCCATTATTGGCCAAAAACGGCATAGGTTAGTATGCCGATTTTCTATATTGGGACGTGCACATTTCATCATAAAATGTTACACTTTTAATCTAATACATAGCATACTAAGGGTAAATACAATTGATTAATTAACTTTTTGTTGAAAAAGAAAGCTATGAAAATTTGGCTTATTTTGGTTAAAACCGGCATAAGTAAGTATCCCCGATTTTATTTTTGGGGCGTGAAAATTTAATCGTGAAATTTCCCACTTTTAAAGTAATATAGAGCATACGAATGCTTAACAAAATGGAAGAATTCACTTTTTCTTGAAAAATCTAGCTATGAAAATTGAGCCAATTTTGGCCAAGAACGGCATCGGTAAAGTATGCCAATTTGATCTTTTTACTTCAAATTTCATGGTCAAATTTTCCACTTTTAATGTAATATATAGGCTAATCATGCTCAACACAACCGAGGAATGCACTTTTTGTTTCAAAATACAGCTGTAAAAATTCGTTCAATTTTAGCCAAAAACGGCAGAGGTTAGCATGCCGATTTCCTGTTTGGGACGTGAACATTTCATCGTGAAATTTTCCACTTTTAATTTAATACATAGCATACTAAGGCTAAATACAATGGAGCCAATTAATTTTCGTCCGAAAATAAATCTGTGAAAGTTGGGCTTATTGAGCCTAAAAACGGCACAGTTTGCCGATTAACTTTTCTATATTCGAAAATTTAATTCATGAAATTCCCCACTTTTTAACGTAATATATGGGCTACTCAGGCTAAACACAACCAAGGAATGCACTTTTCGTTGCAAAAAAAGCTAAAAAAAAATTTGATCGATTTTGCCAAAAAAACGGCCTAGGTTCGTATGGCGATTTTCCTTTTATGGACGTGAAAATGTCATCGTGAAATTTCCCACTTTTAAAGTAATATAGAGCATACTAATGCTTAACAAAATGGAGGAATTCACTTTTTCTTGGAAAATCTAGCTATGAAAATGTAGCAAATTTTGGCCAAGAACGGCATTGGTAAAGTATGCCGATTTGATCTTTTTACTTCAAATTTCTTTTTACTTCAAATTTCATGGTCAAATTTCCCACTTTTAATGTAATATATAGGTTAATCATGCTCAACACAACCGAGGAATGCACTTTTTTTTTTAAATACAGCTGTAAAAATTCGTTCAATTTTAGCCAAAAACGGCAGAGGTTTATAGTATGTCGATTTTCTGTTTGGGACGTGAACATTTCATCGTGAAATTTTCCACTTTTAATCTGATACGTAGCATACTAAGTCTAAATACAATGGAGCAATGAACTTTTGTCGACAAATAAGGCTGTGAAAGTTTGACCAATTTTGGGTGATTTCCTTTATTTTTACTTAAAAATGTCATGGTGAAATTTCCCACTTTTTTACGTAATATAATGGATACTAAGGCTAAGCGCACCCGAAGACTGCACTTTTGTTGAAAAATAAAGCTGTAAAAATTTGGCCATTATTGGCCAAAAACGGCCTAGGTTTGTATGCCGATTTTCTATATTGGGACGTGAACATTTCATCATAAAATGTTCCACTTTTAATCTAATGCATGGCATACTAAGGGTAAATACAATAGAGGAATTAACTTTCGTCCAAAAACAAAGCTGTGAAAGTTGAGCTTATTGAGCCTAAAATCGGCACAGTATGCCGATTAACTTTTTATATTCGAAAATTTCATGCATGAAATTCCCCACGTTTTAACGTAATATATAGGCTACTCAGGCTAAACACAACCAAGGAATGCACTTTTAGTAGAAAAACTTATTGGCCAAAAACGGCATAGGTTAGTATGCCGATTTTCTATATTGGGACGTGCACATTTCATCATAAAATGTTACACTTTTAATCTAATACATAGCATACTAAGGGTAAATACAATTGATTAATTAACTTTTTGTTGAAAAAGAAAGCTATGAAAATTTGGCTTATTTTGGTTAAAACCGGCATAAGTAAGTATCCCCGATTTTATTTTTGGGGCGTGAAAATTTAATCGTGAAATTTCCCACTTTTAAAGTAATATAGAGCATACGAATGCTTAACAAAATGGAAGAATTCACTTTTTCTTGAAAAATCTAGCTATGAAAATTGAGCCAATTTTGGCCAAGAACGGCATCGGTAAAGTATGCCAATTTGATCTTTTTACTTCAAATTTCATGGTCAAATTTTCCACTTTTAATGTAATATATATTTCATCATAAAATGTTCCACTTTTAATCTAATGCATGGCATACTAAGGGTAAATACAATAGAGGAATTAACTTTCGTCCAAAAACAAAGCTGTGAAAGTTGAGCTTATTGAGCCTAAAATCGGCACAGTATGCCGATTAACTTTTTATATTCGAAAATTTCATGCATGAAATTCCCCACTTTTTAACGTAATATATAGGCTACTCAGGCTAAACACAACCAAGGAATGCACTTTTAGTAGAAAAACAAAGCTCGGAAAATTGGGTCAATTTTGCCAAAAAAACGGCCTAGGTTCGTATGGCGATTTTCTTTTCATGGACGTGAAAATGTCATCGTGAAATGTCGCCAGCGGTATGCTGGAGAGCCAAGCCACGTCACGGCACACGAGGGGGGGGGTGGGTGGCCAGCACCACGCCCGGCCGCCTTTGTCTCCCCAGTGCTGGCGATGTTGACACACCGCACCGGGGACTCGTTTGAGGCCGTGTCGACACTGCTGCTTCCTTTCTGTCAACAAGCTTGAACTCCGACCCCGCTCTCTGACGTCACCGCTCAGCGTGACCTCATCGGCGTCAAACGCCAGGGGAGGTGTGCCTCGATAGTGACGTCATGTCACTCACCCCCCGACCACCGTGCTCTTGAGCGTGACGTCACATCCACTCGGCCGCTGCCAATACCTGTCCCAGTGCCAATCTTTATTTGGGCAAAGCCACGCCCGGTGACTGGCGGCTCATTAACATAATTTATTCGTGAAAGCCGTAGCGAGTTGAGGAGCCGCTCATTGTGGGAGGGGAGTGTCATCGTACCCCGCAAGTGACGTCATGTCACCTGCTGCCGCGTGACGTCACGAGGGACCAGGAAGTTGCCGCTCCGCCCGTGAACTGAAATCCGAGGTGAGGAATTCTCATCGCGGTTGTGGTGGTTGTGGTGGTTGTTGTGGTGGTTGTTGTTTACCGAGGTAGAGCCTCGCTCTCTCTCTCGTAGGGATGTCATTTGAGTAGCAGCGAGCATGGAAGCGATGTCCAGGTTGGAACTTACAACGCGGGGCCTTGCCTCCTGCCCTCGCCTGATCGCGTTTGCTTTAATTCTCTCGCTTAAGTTGAATTTGTCTTGACCCGGATCGCCACTTTGAAACTTTGTTTAAATATTCAATATTAACACCGTTTTTATTTTTACCAGGCCACGCCCGCTTGAGCTGCTATACCGCTCTTGTTTTCACAAGCTACCTACCCACAACAACAACAACAAGGTGAGGCTCGTCAACAGCATGGCGGTGTTCACTCTAGACGCGTGGCGGTGTTCACCCTGGACGCGTGGCGGTGTTCACTCTGGACGCGTGGCGGTGTTCACTCTGGACGCGTGGCGGTGTTCACTCTGGACGCGTGGCGGTGTTCACTCTGGACGCGTGGCGGTGTTCACTCTGGACGCGTGGCGGTGTTCACTCTGGACGCGTGGCGGTGTTCACTCTAGACGCGTGGCGGTGTTCACTCTAGACGCGTGGCGGTGTTCACTCTAGACGCGTGACGGTGTTCATTCTGGACGCGTGGCGGTGTTCACTCTGGACGCAAGGCGGTGTTCACTCTAGACGCGTGGTGGTGTTCACTCTAAACGCGTGGCGGTGTTCACTCTAGACGCGTGGTGGTGTTCACTCTAGACGCGTGGCGGTGTTCACTCTCTATATGTGGTGGTGTTCACTCTAGACGCGTGGTGGTGTTCACTCTCTGCATGAGGAGTGGGGACAACCGGGGGATCCGGAGGGAAATCCACGCGGCCACGGGGAAAGAGAGACACGTAAACTCCAAATATACAGCAGGCGTCAAACCACGGAGAGAGAGAGACACGCAGCCTTGGCGATGTTGATTGATCCTCATTGAATTACTTGGTGGAGTGAGGAAGCATTAATAGTGAGCGGATGAAGGTGGCCAGGCGTGGGTCTGGACACACCACCACCTGTTAACCATGCCAGTGTGTGACAGTGTAAAGTTTGTGTTTGCAGTGAAGTCTATTAACTCTATTGAACACGGAGGTTATCACAACAATAGTTTGTTTTTGTTTTCCTCTGGAACTTTGTAAGAATGGAAACAGTCAAGAAGTTAACACAGCACACACATGCAGCTGAAGTCAGATCTGTTAAGCATTCAAGGACATCGTGAGCCTGGCTGGCTTCACACCTCTAAGTTGCGATTGAACATTAATTTATGCATTTTTGCACAACACAAATAGTATTATTTTCAACACCTTTTGCTATGTCAGCTAAATTTAGCTTTCATAAATATTCCTTTTGTTGCTAGACAGCCAAAATTGTGTGCTCGGAGTTTTGGGTTAACATTCATTTTGAAGATACGATGGCTTCCAGGCATGCTTACGACCATTCGCCCTCTCATTGTGTGCCATAACAGCCCGTGTGATGAATTTGTGACACTTTTTCACTATATCATGAATATATTAATAAGTATAGACGTGTAAGTCACGTGTGACTGTATATATGCATTGATACTGATGTGTAGATGGTGTGGATATTTTTTTCTGTCTGCAGCTGTCGCTGTCTCTGCATAATTAGTCTGATGGAGCAAAGGCACTCAGCGCAGCTTGGTGCGACAAGGCAACAATGTGACCGGTGTGCATTCAGCACGGATCGTCCTGCACATTTAGCACGGCACCAGAGAATTCACACAGGAGAGAAACCCTTCAAGTGTAGTGTGTGTGGGAAGGAATTTGCATGGTCATCTGCTTTTAAAAAACACCAGAGAACACACACAGGAGAGAAACCCTTCAAGTGCAGTGTGTGTGAGAAGGCGTTTGCACGTTCATCTACTCTTGTAACACACAAGAGAACACACACGGGAGAGAAACCCTTCAAGTGCACTCCGTGCGGGAAGGCGTTTTCAGATTCATCTTCTCTTCATGTACACCAGAGAACACACACGGGAGAGAAACCCTTCAAGTGCAGTGTGTGTGGGAAGGCATTTACACGTTCATCTACTCTTGTAGTACACCAGAGAACACACACGGGAGAGAAACCCTTCAAGTGCACTGTGTGTGGGAAGGCATTTCTACATCCATTTCATCTTAAAAAACACCAGAGAACACACACGGGAGAGAAACCCTTCAAGTGCACTGTGTGTGGGAAAGCATTTTCACATCCATTTGCTCTTAAAAAACACCAGATAACACACACAGGAGAGAAACCCTTCAAGTGCAGTGTGTGTGGTAAGGCGTTTTCAGATTCATCTACTCTGGTAATACACCAGAGAACACACACGGGAGAGAAACCCTTCAAGTGCAGTGTTTGTGGGAAGGCGTTTTCACAGTCATCTACTCTTGTAATACACCAGAGAACTCACACAGGAGAGAAACCCTTCAAGTGCAGTGTGTGTGGGAAGGCGTTTTCAGATTCATCTACTCTTCATGTACACCAGAGAACACACACGGGAGAGAAACCCTTCAGGTGCAGTGTGTGCGGGAAGGCGTTTGCACGTTCATCAAATGTTCAAAGACACCAGAGAACTCACAAGCATCAGAAGATCCACAAGGAGTGGAGTTTGAAATCAGCTTGTGAAAGTCAAGGTGCCGCAATGAGCCCATCCCTCATCAAAGAAGAACCGGAAGAAAATTCCAGCTCGTATACTTTGAAAGGTATTGAGGTGAAACATGATGATGTGAAGGTGAAATGTGAAAAAGTGATGGTGAAGAGCGAAGAAGTGAAGGTAAAATGTGAAGATTCAACTCCAAAATCGGACCTTCACATCGATGGAGGCAACGTGAAGCAGGAGGAGAATTCTGACTGTGAGGCAGAGCGAGGCAACTCCCAGCAGTTTGTGGAAGTGGAGGTGTGGGTGGACTTCCTCCGAGACAATACAAAGTCAAATGGAGACCCGGTAGATGTGTAAGCCTGAGACGATATCACTCTAATAGATGCACCTTTGTCCGCAGGCCTTTAATGACAAGAATGAAGTTGAACACTCAATTGCTAGGTTCAACCTGCAGGGTAAGAGCGGCCAGTCTTTGTGGACCCCAATAAGCTCCCAAGCATTCACTACGTTCTAATAATTGCATTAAAATGGTGCCTGCTTAATCGCCTCGGCAATTCGGAGTTTTGTATTTTATCTCGTCTCAAACACTCGAAGAGCATCCCCAAGTAGCAGCTGCCCCTGTGTGGCACAAGGTGGTGGCCCTGCACCGGCCTGCATGTGGGCAAGAGCCTGTCAGTAGGGGGCGATGGTTGATGTGGCATCTCAGTTGTGGAGTTTGTAATTTGCTAAATTTTTACCGAGACGCCAACATGCAATGACCTACTCGTATTGAATGGCACAATAGTATGTTGTACATACACTGTAAAGCAGATGGTGGTATTTCTTTTTGAAAGCTTGTTAATGCGATGTCACCTGATGCAGCATATTTCAGTGCAGTAATTCAATTTTGTTAAAATTACTCAATTTAGAATGAATACTTGTCTGATTGTGTGCGTACATGCAACATTTTGTCTATAAGGATCAAACATTGAATACGTCATGTTAGGACAAAGTGTGTTTTGGAAGTAACCTGTACAGATCACTCAGATGAGACTCGTTCTTGTGATACAGGTCAAAGGGTATGTTTGTTTTTTCAGGAAGCATCTCCCTCTGGAGCAACTCATTGTCTTTGAAATAGGGAGTACAATCGGATCATTCATCAGTTGCAAGACATACCACTCAAAAGTTACACGTAGAGGAGATACATTCTCTACAACACGAATTATAATTTTGTATTACGTGTTGACGTAGATTTTGTCTAACTAGGACTAGAAATGGTTCTGGCTGATTAACATCTGGATGTTCACAACCATGGATTGAAGCAAACCGGACCGCCTACAGCCCCCTCACAACCATTTACGGCCTTGGGCCAGGAAAGTCACTAAAAAAATTGCGCACGAACGACGCATCCACGCAAACTCCCGATGCTTTGTTTTGAAGTTTTAAAATGAAACAACTTTGAATTGTATTACCTTTTGATAATTTTATATATTCATTAAAAGCTTATATAATTTTACATCTGGAAGACTTCATTGAAAACGACATTTAGTCGTTAAGTAGATGGCCTTGCCGGGGATTCGGTTCGATGCGGACTTTCACCTAGTTGAGATAGTGGGGTGGAGATAAGGCGACAGAGCTGGCCGTGCCAGAAGACCGCCGTCTGTAGATCGATTCCAACGCGATCGAACGTCTGTCCCTGCGCCTCCGTCGTTCATGCAGGGGGCGGGCGAGTAGGTTTGCAGCGCCCCCTGCATGAAAACAACGGAAAGTGCAGGGTTCATCACAGATATATGAAGTGCGCTTATATGAAAGTATCGCCAGTGGGTTTTAAAAGTACCTTCGTCTTCCAGAATCAATTTCGCGTGAGCCCACCGTATTAAAACAATGCTCAGCTGTAGCTCATGTGAATTCTGCCACGACAATGTCTGGATGTTTTCGCCTGAGGACGACTGCTCGTGTTGCGATCGAAACGTCGTGATTTATTTTTTTACTTTCGTTTTTCTACCTACGTCACTTTACCGAAAGAACCAAAGAGTATGAAAGACGTCTTGTCTGCTGATCTTGTTCATATCCGTGTACATCGATATCCCACATTGCTTGCACGTACACACTACACACAATGAAATGAATAGAAACTAGAACGACTTCTAGGGATGGGCAAAGATCGAGGAATCTCTTTCAATGGAGCGAGTTAAGTGTGTTCGATTGAACATCTCTCTGTTCGCCTCTGTGTGTGTCTCTGCCTGTGTCTCTCTGTCTCTGTGTATCTTTCTCCGTCTCTGTTCCTCTTGTCTGTGTCTGTTCGCCTGTCTTGTCTGTCTGTGTGTGTCTATCAGCGTCTATCCAACCGTTGTCAACGATTGTCAGTAGCAGCACGCGCCCGTTCAACTCCCACGGTTACATGCCACTCAAACTTGCTCCCAACACACAAAGACAAAGATCACCCGTATAGCCTGGACAGAATGTTGGGGCAAGTGCTGTTGGCGAGCATCTAACACAAATTAAGTTTGAACCTAACACAAAGACAAAGATCCCCCGTATAGCCTTAACAGACTGTAGGGGCAAGTGCTGTTAGCGAGCACCTATTATGGTTGGGACGCCACACGAGGGGGTGGGTGGCCAGCCCCACACCCGGCCGCCTTTGTCTCCCTAGTGGCGATGTTCACTACACACCGCACCGGGTACTCGTTTGAGGCCGAGTCAAGTTAATTTATTAGGTGTAGCCCTGTGAGCCATTCGGCTCTTGAATCGGGTGCAACCGCAACAAACTTAAAACAAAACATGAACAAGAAAACATCTTAAAGTGAATATGTGACTAAGTGCAAACAGAAAATCCAAGAAAAGACAGCAAAATATTGCAGAAAAAACACCGTACACCAACGCTGTGTGCAAAAATCCCAGTGGGATGCAAGTCAAACAACCAACAACCACAAGACAACTTAGATTAAGGCCATCAGTCTTACTCCGTACTACAACAAACAAACATGGCCAAACCAAAAAACTTTTCGAAATCACCAAAATAAAGCAATGAAACAGTGATCATAGGAACTGTGATGGAATTTTCACAATTAACGACATAAACAACATGTAGTACCAAAACCCTGCAGCCATAGCTGGCTGCATGAGTCGCTCTACAACAGCAGGAGCATCAGTCGGAGTATCATAATTTTTCAAAGCACCTTTAAGATCAGCACACTAGATCAAAACACAGGTCATACTTTGTAACGATCATCCGGAGCGAAACATTTTATTTTAGGCCACTGAATAGCACTGGCAGCTAGGGGTGTACAACTCCTCTAGAGAAGTTTTGAGTGAAGATCTCATAGGTACTCATCTTCTTGGTTCTTTTGGTAAAGTCACGTAGAAGGGAAGTAATAAAATAATAAAAAATAAAACAATAAAATCAAACGACGTTTCGGCCACAACGCAAGCAGCCGTCCTCAGGTGAAGACCATGTCTGTCGGGGAGACAGCTGTCTCCCCGACAGACCTGGTCTGAGGATGGCTGCTTGCGTTGTGGTCGAAACGTCGTGAGAATTATTTTATTATGTTTTATTTTGATTATTTTATTACTTCCCTTCTACGTGACTTTACCGAAAGAACCAAGAAGATGAATCCCTGCAGGCACGAAAGCTTTAAATCGAAATCTCATAGGTAGTGACTCAAGTTTCAATTTATTGGCAACAGCATTCCAGACCCTGGGGGCATCAATAGCAAAGGCCCTTCCTCCAGTATATGTATGGCAATAGGGAATATGAAGCTGGTAAATGAGTGTAGACCTTAGGTCAAATTTGTTCTTTGAAACAGAGAGGAGATCCAGCAGGTAATCTGCGGATTTTTTTGTAAGTACATCATGAATAAATAAGATCTGGTGCACAAGCCGTCGAACATTCAGAGATGTTAAGTTTGACCCAATTTAGAGAATACAGTGGTGAGTCCTATATGGGCAGTTCAATGCAAATCTTAAGGCCGAGTGATACATTGAGTCAAGCTTCTTCAGTACAGTACTTGGGGCTGATTTATACACGATATCAGTAATCAAGTAGAGGCAGTATGGTAGCTTTTATCAATTCCAAACGGAACATAGGGGGGAAGCAGTGCTTGTGTCGATATAGAAAACCAATTTTAATTTTTGTCTTTTTCCCAATATAATCAATGTGATCTTCAAAATTCAGTTTTGAATCCAGGATGACCACAAGATACTTATAGATCTTGACTTGCTCTATTTGATCATTATTTAAGGAATGTAATTGGGGGGAAATAACTTCCCGCGTTAGTCCTGGTGAGAAGCATAGCACTTTGGTTTTGGCAGGATTTAGGACTAGTTTAAGAGCAACTAGCTGATGTTGTAATTTGTTGAAATCACTCTGGAGCTTAGCAATCACGTCATCCGGAGAGCGGCCAGCAGTAATCAGTACCGTGTCATCTGCAAAAAGATTTCCCCTGGAATCATTCAGTTCAGTGCCCAAGTCATTTAGATGAAGAGAGAACAAGAGGGGGCCGAGAATGGAACCCTGTGGAACCCCTTTTGTTATCTTAACACTGTTTGACCAACCATCTGTGAATACAGTTTGGGTGCGAGAAAAGAGGTAATTTTTTACCATTTTAATGTGTTTTCGGAAAAACCGAGGCAACTTATTTTACTAAGCAGGATGTTGTGGTCTACTGTATCAAAAGCTTTGGACAAGTCAAGAAAAAGACAGGCGCAGTACTGCTTATTATCAAGGCTATTGTAAATGTGAATCAGAGAGTCTAATGCAGCAGATGTGGTGCTGTATTTTTTTCGGAACCCAGATTGTTTTAGATGTAATAGATTTTTGGCGGACAGGAAACTGCTAATTTGGTAGTTCAATAATTTTTCTAAAATTTTCATCAACAGGGACAAAATTTAGATAGGTCGGTAGTTATTTGGATCATCTTTAGGGCCCCCTTTGTGAAGTGGACGAACATAGGAATGTTTCCATTCTATAGGAACTGATGCTTCTTTGATGGACAGGTCGAAAATATGGGCTATAGGTTTGTATATTAGGTGACCAACAGTAGAGCAAAGAAGGGAAAAACTATCTGCTCCAGTAGAGGATGACCCTTTGAGGTAGGACAGTTGTTTCAGAACATTACTTTCGTGGATTGGCTGAAAACTAAATTCGTTTAATGTTTGGATAGGGGTGTAGGAATTTGCATGAGCAGGGGTAACTCCCAATACATTATCAAATAGGGTACCAGCTTCAGAAAAATGAAGGTTAAAATTGTCAACAATTTTTTTAGGATCTGAAAAATATTCCCCATTTCGGTTAAGCTCAACGGGCAGATTATCTGTTTTGGATGCCTTTTCGATACATTTGATTGTTTTCCAGAAGATCCTGGCATGTCCATGTGATTCCAGGAGAGTGGAAGAAAAGTAGGCATTTTTTGCATGCCGTATTTTTTTTACGTTTCTATTCTTTAAAATCCTGTATTCTAGCCAGTCATTGACCAAATTATTTTTCTGAGCACATGCCCAAGCCTTGTCCCTAGTTTTCATGATCTTTGTAATCAAAAGATCAAACCACGGTGGACGGTTGCCTTTAGTTTTAAATCTAACCAACGCAGCATGTTTGTTAAGAATTTGGAGAAACGTGTACATGAAGGTCTCCCAAGCCGTAGTCAGGTTTGGGATATCACAGACCTTGTTAATATCCGAGTGAAGCACATCATTAGTAAATTTCTGAGTGCTGAAATGTCTCATGGAGTGCTTCTCAACCAATTTAGGGGGGGTTTTGGGTCTGGCTGATGATCTCACCCCAAAAATGAAGGAGTGATCACTAAGGTTATTACCCAGAACACCAGTCAGTGCGAAATTCTGAGGGGCATTTGTCAATAGGACGTCAAGCAGAGATGACTGTCCCGGTTTTTCTAGGTTGTGTCTTGTGGGGACATTTATTAATTTAAACAGGTTAAATTCATCTGCAAAATTTGTGGCCACGGCTGGCGGGTTTAGCCAATTCCAATTTAGATCACCCACTAAAACTATTTCACCATTAGGGAGGCCCCCAAGAAGCTCTCTCATTGCAGATGCAGCTTCAACATCTTTCCCACTTGGCGGTCTATAGCAGCACACTACTAAGATCTTTTATTTTTAGGGAGAGTTATTCTAAGAGCCATACCTTCAAGGCAACATTTTTTAAACAAGGAGTGAGCTGGTGAACATGCAATAGTATTACGAACATAGATGACAATTCCACCTCCTTTAGATCCTCGGTCAAGCCGAAAAAGGTTGTAGTTGTCAATCGTAATCTGCAAGTCATTGACGGCAGGAGTGAGAAATGTTTCTGTTAGGCAAACAATGTCCGGGTAAAGATTTGCCACTTATAGTTTTAGTTGACTTAATTTACCCTCTGATGTTGACATGTAGAACACCAACACCTTTTCTGCCAGAAAAATCTACAGAATAATACGAGTTCTTTACATTTGGGCCAGGATGAAGCTCAATACCACCCAGTAATTAGAAAAGCAGAATTAATAGTTTGCACAGGTATTTTCTGTGAAAGGATGAAGAGCGACGAACCTTGGACGAATATCAGCAGCTCGCAGATGGTGTTATTTTTAAGAGCAGAATGAAGTTTGGAAGGAGTGCTGGTGAAGTTATGGGACAGAGATAGGGTTTAAAAGGATACATTGATGGAGTGTAGAAGTGTCTATAAGTTTCGATTTAAAGCTTTCGTGACTGTAGGGATTCATCTTCTTGGTTCTTTCGGTAAAGTCACGTAGAATTGAAATAATAAAAATAAAACATAATAAAATCATTCTCACGACGTTTCGGCCACAACGCAAGCAGCCGTCCTCAGGTGAAGAACAGGTCTGTCGAGAAGACAGAGTCTGAATGACACACCCCAGGCTTGGAGCGTATATTTAAGCTGGGTTGGAAGGGGGAGAAGGGCGCCTTGACAAAATAATTTGCATATCAAGAGGAATTTAGCATATATATGGGAAATGCAGGTATGTGATTAGTACTACTTATGCCCGTGCATTATGCAGGATTAGCAGCATCAAAGGGAGAGGATATGGGAAATGCAGGTATGTGATTAGTACTACTTATGCCCGTGCATTATGCAGGATTAGCAGCATCAAAGGGAAGGGATATGGGAAATGCAGGTATGTGATTAGTACTACTTATGCCCGTGCATTATGCAGGATTAGCAGCATCAAAGGGAAGGGATATGGGAAATGCAGGTATGTGATTAGTACTACTTATGCCCGTGCATTATGCAGGATTAGCATCCCCTAACATAACTCTTAACTCTAACCCCTAACCATAACTCTTAACTCTAACCCCTAACCATAACCCAATCCCTAACCCCTAACCATAACTCTTAACTCTAACCCCTAACCATAACCCAATCCCTAACCATAACTCTTAACTTTAACCCTTAACCATAACTTCACAGAAGGGTGGAGGAAAGCGACACCCAGTGAGAGCACGACGGGTTCATCTGCCTCTTCAAATTGCTGGACTCACTCGAGTGCCCAACTCTGTAGGGCCTGGTGACTATCGCTAAGTCGTCACTCGCTTTCTGCTGCGTGTTCGGCATCGTCCCACGTGTTGTTTCGCGCATGACGTCTCGACATTTGGTGGCATGTGCCGTTGTTAGATCGCGTAAATATAAATGTGTAGTTAAACCCACCAAACACCCCGTAGCTGGTTATAATCGCCAGCGAAACGTCACGATGCTCAAACTGTAAATGTGTAGCGAGTCCAACTGAGTCGCAGACGTTAACTTTGGAGCAACACTATTTATTAACACAACAGCGCCAACAAAACAAAATCTATGCTCGGGGCTCAAATGCCCATCCAGCCACGCTACGGCAGAACTAGACACGGTTCGCTATCCCGGTCCAAGCTGGGTCCCGGACCGCGTGGCTAGAGGCTTCTCCCTGACGTGGATCTTCGAACACCAAAACTTGAAGAACCCCGAGCTCCTCACGGAGCTCTCGTTATATGCTCCCGGGCTGGAGCTGGCTCCGCCCTTAGCCCCGCCCACCTTCCAGGCTCTTCGGGCCCCTTCTCGAACATTCCCAAGAGCTCTCCGGGACCACGTGACCGCCCCTCGGCTCCCGTCCACCGGTGGCCCCCCTCCAGTGTCGTCCGGTCACGTGACAACAGATCAGCCAGAGTATCATGCCCCAACATAACCCTGGCTGGCTGATAAACCATTCCACAATTGTGGCGAGTTCATTCAACTCATCGCTGTTGTGTGCATTTTTTGTCTGTCGATAAATACGTCAACTTCCAAGAGATGGTCGCGTGGGATCGACAGCTCTCGAGCTCGCTGGCCTTCCTGGCGTTCTCGACCACCTGAGGAGGGCCTGCGGGCCGGCCGCGGCCCTCCCCGACGGTGCCCACGCCGCTTCGTGGCACCGCGCTCACGGATTCGCCTTCATCGCACTAGTCGTCCTCTGGGGCAGCTCGCGAACACGCCGCTCGATGCGCCGCTGCACAACTACCGCACGTTCGGCGGCTGCCTGGAGCAGCTGTTTTTCATGCTCGACGGCCACCCAGGCTCCCGCTCGCAAGACCACACCCTCGGACCCTTGAATTATTTCACGTTCGCTTCCTTCGCCGTTGTTACCGCGCTCAGCCTGCTGATCAGCGTCATGAGCGATGATCTCGGAACGTCCAGGAAGAGCCGTGGCAGAGGAGGCGCTCGACGGAGCAATGCATTTGCGGTCGTATTGGGGAAAGTTAAGGCTTCGCTACCCGTGCGTGTGAAATAATTGTGTTCCTCCTGCTAGGAAATGTGGTTGTTGTTGTGAAGGCCACCCTTGACCTTCAAAGATGGGCTCTTATAATAGCCCGGCATCTGGCTTTAGGTCTTCTCCTGGGTTACACTGATCCAGTTCCTTTGGAGTTGCTGTGACTCCAATTAGAAACACAGGCATTACTACTGCTTCAAACACCTCTACTCTTACCATCAGCCACCTTGGCCTTCTGGGAGTGCAAGCAAACTCTGGAATGTTTCAATATACATGTTTTGTTAGAAACTATTTAAATTATGAATTATTTTTCTTTTACCAGGTAAGGCCCACTGAGATATACAACAAGTTTTCAAAAGCGACCTGGCCACAATATCTCAACCCAGAGGCTAATCACGTGGCAATGTATAACAGCCAAATTCTCTAAACACATGATGATTCTAAATGTGGAGGGAAAATCGGAGGACCCAGAATAAAATCCAAATATACAGGCGTCGGGGGTCAGGATGCAAACCACAACCTCCTGTATGCCAGGCGAGGTAGTTAACATTCTGCCACCACGGCGCCCCTCCACAAGAATGCTAATGATTATTTTGAGTTATATTTAGTAGAATGTTGCATCAAACTATGATCCCATAATGTAATGAGAGGGCCCATCAGCATTGATGTAAGCAATCCTGACTTTGGCGATGAGACACCATGTCAAAACCAGTCCAGAGTTTGTCTTTAACCAGTGCTGATGAAATTACACACTGCCAGAAGGCTGCGCAGCTGATGGGGTTTTAATGGCTTTGTTTATGTGGAGAGACGGATATGTGAAGGAGATGTATTGCATTACAGTACCACCTAAGAGCACACGTTACTATGTTAGTAATGCGTACAATGGGTGCTCTACGAAGGAAATCAAGAGAATGATTGCGTCAGCAGAATTGTCTTATAACGGACTACGGAAACTACGTTTAAAGAAAAGAGGTGTTTGAATATGAAGTGATGTCTGTTTCTAATTCGGATCATATAGGTGTTCATTGCCGGATGTTGAATTCTACATTTTTTGGGGAATCTGGCCTAAGGAAGGGGGAAATGGCGGAATGCTGCCGCATCAATGACATTTCCTGTGGTGACCATTGACCTCATCTTCACAATGCCGTGTACTTCCTTCAAATATCACTTATTGGAACGTCCTGGAACCGCTATTTCTACAGAAAGTTATGCATAACTAATGATTGCCCAAATGTTGATACAAACCAAAAAAAGCAATTGTTGAAACACAGCTATTGTACTGCAATTAACCTTTACCTGGTTTTGCACTAACGGCTCTGGTTCAACTCACGCCCGCGTGGAATTCTTACGTCGAGTGCGACCGCTCGCTCGTGCACTCGCTTGCGTCAGTTTGCACACATGTGTGCGTCCTGCACAGCATGCACCACGGACCATCACCTTCCTCCGTTATACTTCACTCTTCCGGGCCATCTGCAAGCTTCTCGCGACACTCGACTGCACGGGCAGCCATCATAGAGGCGTTGATGTCACAAGCAGCTCTGCGGCCAGTTGAATTTGTATGCACGGCCACCACTGCAGTGGTAGTGTGATGGTCAGCAGCAGCAATGCACCGGGCTTGCAATCCGGTGAGGGTTAGTTGAAACGATGCAGCAAGTTTCTAGACTCCCACCCACACCGCCTCTGTCCACTGAGCAGAATAAATGGGTGGCACCGCAGATGGTGGGGTAAAATGGGGGTGCTTCCACCTCTTCCAAGACGCGTGGCCAGCGTGAAAGAGTTGGCCCAAAGTAGCCTCTAGAGTGGTTCCCGAGAGCTGCTCCCTCTAGTCGGTGACCTGCCGCTAGCAGTGGAGCGAGCGAGCAAATGCAAGGCTGCGCCTTTAACGTTGATATGAAACTCGATGTAATGCGCTCGCTGGTAGACTCCCCAAAAGCCAAAACAAATAAATCACACAAAGTGGAAAATGGAAAAGTCAGCTTGCCAAGACGAAGATTCCTTCTGAATTGTATTGCTCCTTAAACAATAAACCGTCTTGTGCTGTGTATTTACACAGTGGAGAGATGGGTTGGAGCAGGGGCGACACATTGCACCACGAACCCAGCAACTCGAGTTCAATTCCTGGCCACGGCAAACTCGTGATATCTAAACCGGTCCTGGGCAGCCGCTTTCACGAACCCGCATTGACCGGTGTGGTGAAGTATGGTCAAACAATCCGCACGACCGAAAAAGCTCAGGGAGGCCTTCATGCAGTACTGTATTGAATTGACAAAGCAATGTGTGTTACATTGTACCGTGTTGTGTTCATAGGGAGCCTGTGATTCGCATTAACCCAATGACACCCATGGGAAGGCCCGAGACATGAACGGAACCCACAGAAACATCCAGAATAAAATATGGGATCCCCCACCCATCTCAATTTAAAACTCAGCCTCCATCCCTGAATTCCACAATCCTCCTCGGTGACACCCCATTAGGCATGTAACCAGGGCTGAGTTTCTCACGCGATATTTTCCAGAACGCCGCTTACTAGGCAGGCATGCAGGAGGCATTATTGGCACAAAGCACTACCACAAGAGTATTAAGGTAGACCTATCCGTAATCATCTGGTGGTAGCCATGGCCGGGAATTCAACTCGGATGTCTAGGTTCACAGTAAAGTGCGCGAACCACTTCAACAGTGCACCACCCCCAGCAGCATCTAGTTTGAATTAAAAATGTACTTTGTTCCACGAGTTAAAAATCCTGTACTCCCTGATTAAGTTGTAAATGTCACTTCTGTATTGCTTTCCTAAAGCCCTCCTGCACAGCGTGTTTGCCTGCAACTTACGGTGCCGGAGATACACGTCAGACGAGCAGCACGTGCCAATCAAAATCGCTTCACTAGGACACGTATAAGAATGTACTATGATGGCACAACGGAAATTATAAATTCATCGTTATATGTATATATAATATATATAAGCTCCCAGCGTGACAGGTTCTCATTCTTTACCTGAAGACGGCTGCTTGCGTTGTGGCCGAAACGTCGTGAGAATTTTGTATAATGTTTTATTTTTATTATTTTATTACTTCCCTTCTACGTGACTTTACCGAAAAAACCAAGAAGATGTATGTTTCTTTTAAGGCCACGGTGTTATTGATGAATGTGTTGAGAATTTTGGTGTTAAGTGTGCTTGTACACTACTGCCAATGTAGCAGCAGCATCACCACCAAATCATTTCTCAATAAAATGTAGCCGAATATCAAACGTTTAGTCAACGAATAGACTTAACTAAATGTCTCCCGCCTCTAGTTACAACTTACAGTGATGAGGGGGGGGCATGATTGTAATCCCCGAAGTCGTGCGAACTACCCACTGGAGTCTGTGGGTGGCCGGAAACTCTCTGACTGCTGGCTGTGAAGGGAATGCAGGGGTCGAGGCAGTGACACATGTTCCAGTGGGATCCACTTAAGCCGCCCATGATGTCAGTGATGTAAAGCCGCGCACGTGCATCCTGGTGCAACGGTGCAAGACGGTAGAGTCACGTGGCCTCGTCCGTCCTCGTCCCGGCGCCAGAGTCCCACTTCCCCATTCTCCAGCCACAACCCGGAGCGTGAGCCGTGACGCGAGCCCAGTCATCCACGCAGCGGCAGCAGCAGCAGCGGCAGCGGCGGCTTTTGGCTGCCCATCGAACAAAGACGGTCACCGTAGCAGCGCAACTCGGCTGGAACGCTCTTCCGATATTAGGAAGCCACTGGAGATGTGCACTTTTAAATAATTATCTAGATTGGCAAACTCATTGCTTTAGAAGTGCTTTTTGTGTTTAGTTTGTTGCCCTGCACCTCCAATTAGAACGGTTGGCTACGTACGGTGCGAAAGAAGTTCAACTTATATACAACACCAATGGAACTGCTCCGCATGCGCACGTGAACATTCGCCTTGTTACAACTAAAGTGGAGTTAGAGCTTTCTCCCTGCTCGAATTGAACATCGAGGCGGCGCCCATCTCTTGTTTACAGAAAGTGGTCTGATTCTATTGAAGCTGACTAATCACCAGCGAAACGGTGCACTCAAATTGTAAATGATGTGGGTTTACTCTGCAACACACCAGTGTGCTAAAGTAGTCACTAATTGTTTACGTGGCAAACCTTACTGATTGGCTGTGTCGGGTGGTGGCGGGGTTAACGACACATCTATATATGCATGATATAACCAAAAAACAACCTTTATTATGAATGTTACAGGTCATTGCCGATTAAGCCATTAGAGTATTAAGACTCCGTTAAACAATGTGTGCATAAGCAGGCCAAGTGTTGTAGGTGAATGAAATAGAGCACTGTTGTCACTCGAAACATATACAGTCGTGATGAAGTGCATGTTTAGTCCATCAGCTTATGAAGAGCCATCTGCTCACGGAAAGCCCATGTTCTGGTGAACTAAAAATATACGAGCGTTTTGCCCGTCCAAGGACGGGTGCATTTCAGTAAATCTGAAACTTGGAAGCGAAAAGCAGAGCGCGACGTAATATTCATTGCATCCATTCGTGTGCAATTTGTAAAGGCGCGGTGACACAGGCCTATTTAACATAAAGGTGATAATCCCTTGTTCATCACGACGTCCTTTTTACTTCGATGTCTCAACAGCGTTACGGAGATCGCGTGACGTGAGGGTTCTGCCTGTGTAGTGAGGGTTGTGAGTTGACGCCGAGGAGGGGGGAGGAGGCGCCTCGCCCCCCCATGTGGAGTGACGTCACCCGCTAATTATTATTAATGAGGGGCGGGTCCATTTGGAGGACGTCACCTGTTCATGATTATTAATGAGGGGGGTTGTTCGACGTGGAGTGACGTCACGCGCATTACACAATGACATTCTTGGGTAAGTATAGTAGTATATTTTTTACGTGGAGATAAATATGTTCATGTATTTATTTTCTAAATACCCCTAATGCCACCACAACGATGGATAACGGCCTTGCATGCAGTTGAGTTGCAAGTGCACAAGAGCACTGCCGACGAAGGAAGGTCACCATTTGAAGATGCGCACCTTCCCTATCCACAGCCATCTCCCCTGAATTTCTCCTCACTATAATATAGTGGACAGTAATATACGATCATTGAAAGGAGAATACATTGTACTCTCGTGGTAGTGCCTTACGCCAATATACCCCAACTCAAAGCCAGCTTAGCATCGTTGCCGTAAATAGACTGAGAATGTAAACCACGCTTCGTATCACTCCAGCACGTGTATGTGACCCTCTGTCAACATGGGAATACCCAGTAAACATTGAATGTTAGTCCAACGTTGGCCCAAAGGTTACAGCAACATGCCAACCTTGGCCCAACCACTGGCAAGTTTACGAGGCGGCACCTGGAGTGCGTGGCCACCCACTGGGTGGGCGACGAGGTGGCAAGCAGATGCCAGTACAGCAAGTAGGTCAGTGCCCTATTTGTACAGGTTTATTGAGTGTGTGTTTTTGGGGGTCGATACCATTCTCTTCTCGTAGATTGTGTTTGCAATATGCGGCGACAGCTGCAGCAGCGGGCGTGGCGTTATGAGGTTGTGCCACGTGTCGCTCCGTGTGCTGGGAGTTCGTTCCTGCAGCAACTCCCAGTACGCGGAGGGGAAAACGTCAGGACACGATGCCAAACGACGCACGGTCGAACCCCCAAATGAACCTGCACAGGAGTGCACCGTTCTGCCTGGCTACTTGTTGCCTTCACTCCATAAATCAAGGCCTTTTTATTCAAGAGTCTTCGCTACTTGTTATGGTATTTTTTTCTCCATACGTGAGAGATATATGTGGGAAAATGAGAAAAAGAGATACAAAAAACCGATACAATATAAAGAAACATTTTGCTGCATTACTCGGGACACTATTCAAGCCAGATGTCAGTACAGAGAAAGAGAATCCGATGCCTGTTGTCTGGTTCCACACACTGTGCCCTTCACTGGGGGCACGAGTGAGGGCATGTAGATGAGCAAGCCCTGGCAGCCACTCACTCCCACCAATCGTCCCGAGAGAGGCAGAGTGGCTGCGTTATAGGGCCAGGGTCCAGAAGAGGCGAGGGTCCGCTGCTAACCGTGAAAGGCCGAACGGCGGCGTGGCTCGACGCGGCTGCCCCTGGCTAATACTGCGGGAATGTTACCCACGGACACTCACAGTCCTCGTTGCGGTGGCCACCTTAAAATCCCGTGGTGGCATTCGAGTCGCGCCATGAGTACCGGTGTCACGGGCCCACATTTGAAAATGTATCACAAATGACTTCATTGGGTAACATCCATGTTGCAATATCTGTCTCCTGCTGCTGGCAAAACTGTATCCATCTGGGAGCCATAGCGCCTCATGTTGCGACCCACGTGCTCTACGGCCGTGGCACCTGGCGGGGATACAAGCCTGAGAGCCAGGTCAGAACGCAGTCGTTTACTCCACACCAGGACATCCTCTGGTCTCACACCGTTTTGAGACGAGTCTCAACAGAAAGCTGTCTCTGGTGTGGACCAATCAGTTTCAAGGACAATGCATATATTATCAGAGTATGTTTTTTTTCCATTCTGACCACAAGTATTGTGGTTAATGCAGACATGATTCCTTGTAAAAGGTTTCAGTTTGGTGTTTTAACATCTTAACACAGCTGTTTTGTTGCCAGAAAAAGGGGGAAAACCTCTTCTCCCATTTGGTTCATAATTTGCTTCTGTTGTGATTGAAAAAAACAATGACCACGAGTGTTTGCTCAAGGCCGCTATTTCCTCCACCTCTACACCTCCACCCATCTTACGCATTTTAGGAATGTGAATTAAATCCAATCTTTATTTGGCTGCATTTATTATTTTCCGAAATGCTTTCTACGCGTGGAAAATATATATAACTACGAATGTTTGAATCACAAATGTGTTGGCTGCGAGGATATAAGCACAGCAGCTCATTTCCATGGTATTGCTGAGCCAGCAACGCTGCTATCTCTGGTTTCAAACACAGCCACCCAGGCAGCCAAATGCAGCAATTAAGCAGTCATGCTAGCAAAACCTTCTGAAAACCCCCCATAATGTACATTTAATTTGCAATTCGTTTTAGATTTGCTAGATTTGTGTTTTTTTTCATCATTCACCCAAGTTGTGGTTGGGTGAGAGATGGTGGGGCAGAGCTGGACTAATCAAATTTGAAAATAAGTTGTTGGTATTTTGATCACCAGGTGTCTTTAGACAGAAACTGGGAATTGCATGGCAAGACAGAATCAGCCATGCAGAAGTCCGGGGAGAGAACCTGGCGTGCGAGAGTTGTTGAAACAATTGGGAATTAACAGTTGTGGGGTTACGAGTGGGTAGGATGTATGTACGTGGGACTTCGTATTGCACACCGCACAGAGCCAGTCATCGGTGCGGGGGAAGGACAACAAACTAAACACAAAATGCGGTTCTAACGAAATTGATGTTCAATCTTGAATTCAAAGTGCATAGCTCCCAGTGACTTCCTAACATCGGAAGGAATCGCATTCCAAATGGCCGCGGAAGAGCATCTGAAAGCGCGTGGATGCGGTGACGCTCTTTGTTCAATGGCCAGCTAAAACCCGCTGCTGCGAGGATGACCAGAATTCACGTGGCGGTGGATTTTGCTTATTGGCGAGATCAGCAAAGGTACTGTGGTCCATTTGGTGGCGAGCACTCTGTGTGTAATAAGAGCGACCTTATGAGGGTTATTCATTCGGCAACTAACGGGAATTTTCCCATTGTTTCATTCGGCTCTGCCCTCGCTTATTTTCTCCAAACTGCAACGGCAACGATTGAGACACTGTGCTCCGATTGGGTGAGCGATTTACGAAATTAACAACAATATTAATAACGCAAGGGAGTCTCGGAGCTTTTTCCATGCGAGAAAATGTAATGTATTAAAGACGTATTTTTTTTTAAATGAGCTAAAATAGCTGAAACGGTGTGAGGTAAAATAAATACTTGTACATAGAACGCTGCTACGATAAAAGGGGTGGGCGAGAGTAGAGGGGGGGGTATTGGGGGAGTGGAGGAGAGGGAATTGAGGGGTGGGGGAGGGGTGGGGCAGGGGGTGTAGACTACGGGGGAAGAGGGGAGGGGAGAGAAGGGAGAAGAGGGGGGCAGGGGGAGGGAGGTGAAGAGAGCGGCGTGGGGGAGAGAGCAGGGGGGAGGAGAGGGGGGAGGAGAGGGGGGAGGAGAGGGGGGGGGTAGAGACGGGGGGGGGGGAATCGAAGGTGCCCGGGGGCCTGGCCGAGGCTGCGGGTGGATGAAGTCGCTCCCAGGTGAGGTTTGAACTGCGGGAAGGGGGATCACTTTTACAGACACTGAGGGAAGGAAGTTCCGAGGTGGAGAGGGGGGGCTGGCAGAATGGGAAAAATGAGTGACAACCAAGGGGATGTTAGATTCAATTGTGGGGTTGCATAGCAGGCGGGTTGGCTACGTACGATGCAAACTAAGTTCAACATTTGGTGCATACAGGCGCGTGTCAGAGTACCCAAGTGGCCCGGAGCATGTGCAGCACGGGGAGAGGTGAGAGGCATCGATGGAGGTGGGGGAGCAATGATGGGGGGGGGGGGGCATAGATATAGGGCACAGTTGTGGAAGATGCTAAAGAACGAGGTTGGGGCTGTTTTATAAATTATATGGAACGGACTGCGAGTCGGTGAGGAGGGTATGAGCCGGTGACACGGCCACGCTCCCGCGAACGGCAGGCGGACGAGCAGCAGCGGCAGCGGGCTCCATCCCAGGGTTGGTGGAGCATGGAGAGAGTGCAGGGAGCGAGAGATGCGGAGTCTCGGCAGCAGCAGCAGGGGGGGGGGGGCATGTGAGTGTTCTGATGCGAGGCGGTGCTGATAAGCCGGGATTGCGAGTGTGGAAGACAAAAGGCTTCATCATGGGCAGAGTCGAGAGGGTGGACGATTTGAGAGAGATTTAGAGATCTGAACCCCGTTCTTCTCGAGTGCTCCCGATCACCAACCCACAGTGAGCAGCAAGGGGGGGGGGGCAGCTGAGGCCAAACATCTTCCGCATATCAGGAGGCGTCCGTCCCTTAATCAGGCTCCCGTCCTGCTTTCTAACCAATACCACCGGTGCTCCCCAGGGGCTTGTTGATGGTGAGATTATATCCGCCGCCAACATTTCCTCTCATTTTTAGTGGAGCCGCGCGTTCGGGCAAAACTGCAGTAAGGAATGTTATAATCGTAAGTGCGACGATCTCGAACTCAACAGGCGATTTTAAGGGGTGAGCATTGTGACCCCACTCACCCAGTGACAACAACAACAATAACACATCGAACAAAAAAACAGCCGCACGTGGCTCAAGGGGGGGATCTTGAATGTCCACCCAGCCGCCTTGGGGGGGGGGGCTGGGCCCATCCCCGGCGTCCCTTGACGAACTCGAGCCCCGGGCTCCCGAGTCCGGTCCCTTGGTCGTGACGGATTATCGGGACGCCCCGGGCTCTAGAGGCGTGGGAACTGTGGGCGGCACAACAACTTTAGTTGGCAGATGGTTATCACTTATTATGATTTAATTAAACCATTTCATACACATGAACTCTTACACATGCAGTTCAAGGTTATGTATCGTGAGCATTAAGGAATCGATTAATCATTTCACCCGAGAGGTAGACTGGTTTGGATATTTTTTTTAAGGGAGGTTATTGTCGTAGGCCTATCTGCCCTGCGCTAAGGATGAGTTTAGGTTAACTTCATTTGGATATTGGATATTTTTTAAAGCCCAATGTCAAATTTTATTTAACGATTTCTGATGTTACTGATTACATCTTAACAACTTGCATTGTTAATACATCAATTGGCCTGATCTGGAAATCTGAAACTCATACCGATCATTGGTGCTTAATTTCAGCCCAGACATTGCGAATGCGGTTCTGGGATTCACATCCATCTCGCCCAATTAACGAAAACAATTCTCACAACATCAGTGAGTCCATGCATACATTTATATATATGTGAACCTGTTTATACGATTAGAGGAATAAAGGTTACAACAATATTGTATCACGGTCACCTTGTACTCCCGTGGTCGTGCTTTACACCAATAAACCGCACCCCAACCCAGCCTAGCAGCAGGAGCAGCAGCGGTGTCGTGGAAAATCAAGTGGAGACTTTAAAGCCTTGCCGAGCTCAGCGCGTTTGGAGCCACATGTCCTTTCGAGGTGAACAGAACTGGCGCGCGAGAGCTTTCCGCAAAAGAAAGGAATGTCGGACAACTTGAGTGCACAGCCTCAGTCAAAACATCACCAAGCCCCGCGATACGATCCCGCTGAAAGAATTCAACCCCCCAAAAAACCTCACTGTAGAAATAATCCACGCAAAAATATTTCCACGAAAATGGGGAGGAAAAGAAAAAGCCAAAAGCCATAATTTTTTTTTCAGGAGTAGTGAATTCTCGCGGTGATTGAGAGGAGGTGGCTGCTGTGGGGGAAAGGGGGCTGTGGTTTTTCACCACGGAGTTTTCCTGGCCAAATAAATCCGTTTCTCTGGGCCCGCTGGGTGCTCAGAAAGCCACACCACTGCGCGCGTGTGGACGCAGCAATCGTAGGATCACCCGTCGTGGTATTTTCCAAGGGACTTGAATCGACTGGTTTCTTTAGCACCTGCTGTTTTCACCGGTGTGGCTGTCCAATAAAATACATTTTGTATATTTTCAATCAACAAAATATTCCGAGTACAGGTTTTCATCTTATTATTCATCAATAGATGTTGATTATTTTTATTTCATTGTTCACCATGATAATTCAAACAACCCGGTCTCTGAAAGGCTTCACACTGTTGGGTAAGTTTTCACTGCGTTTTGTGTGGTGTGGAGGTCCCATGATTGTGTGGTACATTGTATTCATTGTATGCGTCAAACTGTTCCTTAATTTAAAAATGTACTGTTCCTGTGCCGTTATATAAAGATATCTCTATACTCGGCGCCGCGGTGGCAAGACGTTAACTCCCTCTCGCCTGATATGCGGGTCGTCGGGTCCATCCCAACCCTGACGCCTGCTGCTGTATATTTGGAGTTTGCAGGTTCTCCCCGTGGTTGTGTGGATTTTTATCCGGGTCCTCCGATTTTCCCTCCACATTTAGAAATATGCGTTTAGAGTGTCCGGCTACTATAAATTTCCACAAGATAAGCCAATTCGTTGAGCTACTATTTGTGGCCAGCTCGTTCCTGAAGAACAGAGCTCAGTGGACTTTACCTGGTAAAATGAAAAGTTTTCGTTTTAACTTCAGCTGCAACTATAATTATTTTGGCATGCCACATCCATTTCGCCTTAATTTGTCTGAAAGCTCTTCATACGATTATAGGAAGATACGGTTTAATAATGTAGTATTATTATAGAGTTGCTTACCTTGTGACTTAGCTAATAATGCCCATTCCAAACCAGCCTAGCAACATTCTTGAAGATATTGAGTGATCAATTAGGTAATACTTCTGTTTATTGACAGAGCGGATATGGTTTGTTCATTTCAAAATGTTTCTCCTTGACAGAGCGTCTCTGTTATTATTAAAGTGCGTGGCTCTCAGTGGAGATCTTCCGTGTTCAAGCCCTGCTTGAGAGAGCAATGCGGCAATTTTCACCCCTCGTTTCAAAACGAGGCTCCTACAGCAGCAGCAGCAGCTTATAGCAACCTGCTGTGCATGGTGATGGTCTCCCATGCCTGTATTTGGCTTCGATACATTTCCACGTGAAAAGCCACTTCGTTAGGCTACCGTATATGGGCCAGGTTGCTTCTGAAAAAGAGTTATATTGCTCAGTGGGCCTTACATGGTGAAATAAAAAAAAAGTTAAGTTTAACCCTGCTTATCTTCAGAGATGTGACGAGATCAGAAGCACATTATCGGTGAATTAGTCACAGGCTAAGTGGTGGGCAGCAGAGGTTCAGTCCAGAAAAACCCACCGTTCTTTACTTTTGTGCTCCCTTGTGTCTGCTCCCTATCTCCACCAATGCACGCTGACCGGCTTGTTGAAGTATGGTCTAATAAGCCGCATGGAGTTGTGAGGCCCTCATCCAGCAGTGGATTGACATAGTACTGTTCGTGTACAAAGTACGTACATGAAGCATGGACCCGATGATGAGACGTTGACACTTGGTCTGGCCACAGCTGGCTCAGGTCTGTAAATGGCGAATACAATTTCACTCAACATGTATGGATAGACAGCATTTGTTTGTTTTATTGTTGATATTTAGAATAATGAAAAGTTATGCGTATACATGAAGCACCGTGATTCTACACCGTGGTCAATATATTTCATATGATCTTATCTTAATATAATTTATATAGTGCCTTGACCTATGCGCTTTACAGAAAATTAATGGTGGTACACATGAATGTGATGGTGAAGATGAAGTTAGTAAAATAGATAAAAGGAAGTAATGGGTGAATCTGTGATGCGTGAATTAGGTAAAAACTAAATTAATGAGACATTATGATAATGAATTGATTGGATGGATGATTGAACGAGTGGTAAACCATGGTGAGAGATTATAAAGAGGGAGCAGGAAAAGAGGTAGTGTTTATAAGAAGGAACTTAAGGGGTCGTGGGGTGAGCTGAGGCGGGGAAATGCAGCCACAAATGCACTCGATCTTGGTGGATATCACAAGCTCAGCAGCAGGTTTGGGGCCTGGTTAGTACTTGGGTGGAATGGGTCACTGCAATGGCTTACCATGTATTTTTTCTAGGTGCAGAGCTTCACCAATCCTCGTGTGCGTTTGTGTCTTTCTGGTTACTTTGGTTTCCTCCAATACGCTCATTAATGGTATTTGCCAAACATTCCATTCCACAGCACTTCCTGAAAAATAACCCCTGGACTCGGTTAGGCTTTCCTGGCTAAATAATTGGCATTACAGGAACTATCGTTATTAATCATGTATACAGTATAAACATGAGACTGTGTGTCTAAGTGAGAAAGCCTCACAGTCTCAAAATCTAAGTTCATAGCAGAGACAGAAAATGCTATAAATGTCCACATGATAAGCCACTTCGTTGAGCTATAATTCGTAGCCATGTCGCTTCTGAACAAGAGCTGCATAGCTCAGTGGGCTCTACCTGGTAACATAAAAAGTTTTAGTTTAGAGTTTTAATTTCATCTGTAACTTTGCAGAACGCTGTGCTGGCCATTATTTTGGAATGCAACATCCATCTATCCTTAATTTGCCTGAAAGTTCGTCATACGATTATAGGAAGACGGTATAATAATGTAGGATTATTACGGATGTCCGTACCTTGTACTCTAGTGGTAGTGCCTTAGCTAAAAATGCCCATTCCAAGCCAGTCTAGCAACGATCTGGAAAAAATTTGGAGAAATTAGGTCATGCTTTTACTCAGAGTGCATCTGGTTTGTTCATTTCAAAATGTTTCGTCTTAGCAGAGCATTAACTGGTACAATAAAAACACAATTAATTCGAAAATGGTAGGAAATGTGTTGCTATTCGGGTCTTACTCTCTAGCCCACACTGATCACTCTCCGAGCCCCGAGGTGCTATCGTAGCGTTCGGGACAGACTGCTTCCTGCATGTCTGGCGACAATTGAGACTTGTCGAATACTTCCAATGAGAACCGCGTGCCGCAAAACGATACATAACCTAATCCGCACAATTTTCTTTCCTTGTCAATGATAAAGGCTGGGACCGTGATGAGGCCTGCGCTCAACAGCCCCCTTCGTTCATTCTCGTTCACTTTACAACAGATGGTGCCGCTAATCAAATCTGTGAAAACATCGTCACTTACGGATTGGATTATACTTGGCATGAGCCAAGTAAATGAACCCCACATTGCGGAAGTAGAGATGCCACGTGTGTGGTTTCCCGGTGCAGGCACCAGTCCACCGTTGTCCATCACTGCATCACTGCTGCTGGTCAGGCAGTCACATTTTCTCAAAGTTATTTTGGTGACCTAAGACAAGAGGACCACAACGTTCTTCATGAAATGCGAACAGTTTTCCCATAATGCACTGAGGCTGTGTGTATTTTGCACATTTCTGCGTGTGGTTTGAAACCAGAGTGGAGCCGCTTATTGCTCCCCCACATATGTTCACCAGGTGTTTGTTAAGAGTTCAACTGCTGACCTTGTTGAAAAAATATAAGCTGAGCCAGCAGCTTGTTGCAACTTTCTACGGCAGAGATGACGTCAACGCACGGCGCAGGTTTTCACTGCTGTACTTGCAATATCTCTCCCGTGTGAGAGCTATTGCAGTTTGCAACCACGCGATGTTCTGAATGATGCAATGCCGAACAACACGTGTTACGGTGCGTGCAACGCGTCGGAGAGAGCTAAAGTGTCGAGCGATTTCATCGTTGTGGTACAGTCACCACCCCCCCCCCTGTCGAATGTTACCAACCCTACAATGTTTCGGGTCGTTCACATCTGTTGGCCAGGGCTGGTCGCGAAAGTCTCGTGCCAAGATTTCAGCAGACTAAACACAACGGCGCTCACAGCGTGTGTGTTCATTGGGAGCGTCTGGAGGCACCTCTGCGTTTAAACACAATCATATAAACCATGCTGTGACTTGCCACAATGATTTTTTTGCAAAAATATCTAATCAAATGTTCCAGCCATTTTCAGTGCACTGCTGGTTGAAGGTTTTCTGATGCCATGTCGGTCGTGGGTTTTTTTTTTTACCGAACTTCATCACGCTGGTAAGTGCGGGTTGGTGAAGGTGGATGAGGGCAAAATTGGGTCAGATATCACTCACCACTGATGTTAGACCATGGCCTGGAATTGAAGTTGGGCGGCGGCATTCGTAGCACAGTGCGGTCAACAACTGCTCCCCACCTCCTCTGTCATTACTTTGTGCCGTGTCCAGAGGCCCCCCATCTTGAGACTCAAGGAGACAGAGTCGTGAAGGCCAGGATGACAGGGCCTCTGGTTGTTGAGACTAGGTGAGACTGCAATCATTATTGGGTAATAAAATATTTTTTTGGGGTATGACCGCAGAGCTGCCAAAGAAATAATTGTTTTATTCCTGGGATTTCAGTTAAGCCACTGCATCCAAAATAATTCCCATAATATGTAACATTGCAGAGTAATCATAATTGGGTTGTGTGAAACTAAATATAGTTGATGCATCATCTCAGAACAAATAAAAGTGTTATTCTTATGACATCAAAATACGGCTTAAATGTGACATCATTGCAGTAAAATAGCGAGACATTGGAAAGATGAATTTTTTTTGGAATGGGGTATATAATACGCCACAGTAAAAGTACCTTAATTATGGGAATTTGTGATGGTGGTCGGGTGGCTCAGGAGGCAGAGAGCTGAGCCAGCACCGCCGAGATCCTGCGTTTGAATCTGGGGGATCTCAGCCACCTGTGACTACACCGCGCTTCTCGAGTGTAGCCGGTCTGATGGTCTTAGTCCGATCGCTAATGGCAACACACACAAAATATAAAATGTTGTCTCATTTCAGCTCTGAGAATTAAGCAATGATTTGATTGACACGATATACGGGGTGCTCCTCTGTTTACTGTGAGAGTTCTGGACGGCGTTTTCTTTGTCTCATAACATTCCAGAAATAGGACAGTGAGATTTTTAAAAAAATTATTTCAGCATAGTTGTTGAGCATAGACTCAGGAGTCCAAAACGCCAACAGCCAGCAATAACTGAAGGTGTAGTAGATAATAGTTGATACTTTCTTGAATTGAACAGGGTCATAATAACTTGGGAAGACTTGGGAAAGGAGCCCATTCGAGTATGAGGAAAAGGGGGAATAAAAAACATGTTGGTTTGCAAACACGAGCGGTTAATGCAGACTTGTTGCCATGTCATAGGTGTCGATTTGGTGTTTGAACATCTTAACACCTCCTGTATTATTGCCGAAGAGTGGTAAAGCCTTTTCTTTCATATATATATCATCTTAATACTGGAAAAAGGGTCCCGTAGAGAAAAAAAATATACATGTTTTATATGTTGGGAGAAACGCAAAAAAACCGCCCAGTGTTCTGGTATCCCCTTGTTTTACTACTGCTGCTGTTCATCCCGCGAGTGTTTTTTCTTACATTATGGGCAGGGATCTTTTGTCCTGCATAAACCTCCCCCCCTCCCCCTTGCCCCAGTAAAATAAAAAAAACTGCAACTTTACTCAGTGGGGGAATTATTACTTTTTGCACTCAGTGGAAAAAGAGGGGTAGATAAGAAGGAGAGGGGTTGGTGTGCAGGAGGAGGCTGTGATGGCTTTCCGCAGAGCTTTGGGTTGGAAGGGTTCTCCCGGATGTTTGGGTGGTGGGACAGACGATGGCTTTACAGAAGTCACGTCGCGTGCATCCGATCCCATCACGTGTCGTTCCCGACCCATTTTCTGGCCACACTCCGTGCGGGTAATTGATTATAATTGTTTGTGTGGTGATGTCACAAAAGTACGACTGTCATCCCATTTAATTGACAGTATGCACGGGGTTGTTTTTGGGGTGCCACGGTGGGGAGATGTTAACTCCCTCGCCGGGTATATTTGGAGTTTGTTTGTCTCTCTCTCTCCGTCGCACGAGTGGATTAATCTCGAGGTCCTCAGGTTTTTCCCTCCACATTTAAAATGGACATGCATTTCTAGTATTTGGCTGCTATAAATTTTCACATAAGTCATTTAATTGTATGAATGTAGCATTTCTTTCACACCGTACGTAGCCAACCGTGCTAATCGGAGGTGCAGGGGAAGGACAACAAACTAAACAATTAAAGCAGTTTTTAACTACTTTATCTGTCATTTCTGGCCAGGTCGGTCATGAAAAAGAACTCTATAGCTCAGTGGGTCTTATCTGGTAAAATAAAGAGTGTTTTTTTTATTCTGAGGACACCCAACATTCAGAAATACGCAAAAGGGAGCTGGGCATAGGAATCGTCCAGGAGCGAATCGCGCAGCTCGATGCTCGATCTCATCGCACCTCGGGAGTTTCAGGGTTGAGTCTGGACAACGCTCTGATGGGCGACCGTGATGCAGGAAACAACAAGTTCAGTGCAGGCAGCTGCGGCACTTTGTTTGGGTGGCAGAAAACAGCGCAGCGTAGCCGACGTGTTCGATTGGATGATGATGATGATGACGATGCAACATCTCCATGATCCCCCTGCCTTCACCAAATCACACTCACAGTTGTGGTTGAGTGTGGCCATGGGGAGGCCCTCATCCAGCAGTGGATTGGCAAGAGGGTGGCACGTCACGTGTCAAGATTTCCCTACATAATCTACACTGCACATACGAGGCATTGCACCGATGCGATGAATCGTTGATTAAGTGTCGTGCTGATAAAGAGTCGATTATTTTGCATTCGTACATGTTGCATGCAATGGGTTCGTGCAACCCATGCAGCCCATGGAGGAGCTATGCTTCAACTCTATTATATAAAAAAAAATTGGTATGTAACGCAAGCCGACTCATTACAATCCAATGAGATTATTTTGCTACTGTAAATGTCCAAATGACAGGCTACTTTGTAGAGCTATCGTATGTGGCCGAGTCGCTTCTGGAAAACAAGTGAATACCTCAATGGACATTGCCTGGTAGGATGGGGATGGTTTAGTTTCCTCTGTATGCGTTTGGGTGATTTGTTTACCTTTCTTGTACTTTGCACTGCTATCATGTTTTTGTATTTTTTGTTGCAATGTTATTACCCGCCCTTACTGGACATCTGTGAAAAATAGCTTTATAGCTCATCGGATTCCTCCAGCATAAATAAATATTCAGATTCTGACTCATTGGGCCGCGAGGTGGATGAATCACAAGCAGCCTTGTATATAGGTAAAGGAGCAACCCTGCAATTGCTCACTCACGCCACTGGTGGCAGAAGTGCCTCCACTCGAGGCAGAAGCCCAAGAGAAACCCTCTGGGGGTGTTGTTGGCCTACTCTTTCATGGTGGCCAGTAGCCTTAGAAGAGATGGGAGTACCCACACTTTACCCCACCAAACTTGACCTGCCAATTCCACTACGGTGGACCTATTTATACTTCTGGCTGCCACGCCAGGAGATTGAATCGAACCACCAACTTCTGAATTGCAAGTCCAGCGTCCTGACCATCACTGCCACGGTAGCGGCCCATGCCTCGTCTGTAAAGGATCTATTTCACAGCGTGAATTCCCACTTTGTTTCATGCACTTCACTTCTTCAAGTAATGAGATGCAGACAGACGCCCGCTCGAGACTGCCACGATAAGTGGCAGGAAGGTTTCCCCAGCTGTGTGTGGCATTTCACCAGCTAAGACTCAATCAGTATTCTAAAAACATTCTGTCAGGCAGAGCAAAGACAGATCGCGTGCGCTTGGCACGTGCCTGTTTACCCTCAGCACAGTGGCAGGCACAGGCGAGACTTTCCTCAAATTATCCCTTTAGTGTTGGAAAGTCAGCATTAAAAAAAAATCATATACTGTTTTTCATACTCTTTGGGTCTTTCCTTTACCGAAAGACCCAAAGAATATTAATTCATTCAGTCGCGAAAGCTTTAAGTCAAGATTTAAATTCTCACTTGCGATCCCCTACAAGAGGAAGTGTTTATTTGGAATGATAGCAAAGCAGTGCATCAGGCTGAGATAGTGAATGGCCCTTTGAAGGTAATATCACACAACTACTGCAAAGAATTCCCTTCAAGTATGTATGATGTTGAACTTCTTTAACGCCATACGTAGCCAAACATGCTAATCGGAGGTGCGAGTGACCTGTTATCCACGCTAGCGGGCACTTCCCACACAACCTGCTGCAATAATTATTGCATGAAGATCAAACCAACGTTTAAAAAATTTGCTGTAAATAAGATAAATTAAGTAAAAAAAAACCCGAATTTGATGGTCCTCTTCTTCTGCAGTCACGGGTGATCGAGCTGAGTCCATCACCTTCATTTGTTGCTGTGCTGGCTGCCAGCCCGACTGGACATCTGTGAAAAAGAGCTTCACAGCCATCATATTCCTCCTGCAGCATAAACATTCCAATTGTGAACTCACTACACTCGAGAAGCCCGATTAAAACAACTGTAAAGCTATTGAGATACTAAAGTATTTTTATTCTAACAGCTAAGGCCATATTGAGCTATGTAGCTCTTTTCAGACGCGACCTGGCCACACACGATGGCTCAACGAAGTGGCTGATCATCATCACGGGGAAACTTATTTCAGCCAAATACTCTAAACGCGTGTGGATTCAAAATGGAGGGAAACCCGGAGGACTCGGAGACAAATCCACGCAACCACGAGGAGACAGACACGCAGACTCCAAATATACAGCAGCAGGCGTCAGGGTAGGGATCAAACCCACGAGCTCCTGTGTACCAGGTGAGGTAGTTAACGTCTCACCACCGTGGCGCCTCATGGTGCAGTCTCATCGCGTCGTGCGAGAGAGGGGGGCGGGTTTGGGGGACTGAACCCCCCGCTGCTGAAGGCTCAGCCCCCCTTCTCAAATGTTCTAACAAATGCAGTATATCCATAATAGTATCTGTTGATGGGGGGGGGTAGTCCTTCACAGGGGGTGTGGGCTAGAGCAGAACCCACAAATGCCAAGAGCTGATCGCAGCGTTACTCCATTTAGCATTTAACGTTTCCATAAAGTTCACTTTACCTTGACTATATGGTGCCCCCTGAGTTTTGTATGCACCCCCAAACAATCAAGAGCACGCTGCAAGGTTGATCACCGGTGGTAGAAATGCAGATTCGAACCCATGATCTAAGTGTGGTGCATACTTAGGGTACTAAACTGCTGAGCTACCCAGCCACATTGTTGGTTAAGAATGTCCACGTTATTTTCTTTGTTTGACAGTGAAGCTTTGAGATACGGTGCACATGCAGAGAATACAGCTGCAGCATTTTTCATCTCTTGAGAGTTGTTTAAACTTGTGTTGTTGTTGCCATGTGACGAGACGGCATGGACAAGATTGTGACATTTACTCAACATCCCACGACTTCTATGCGAGGGTTCTGCTTGTGAATTTCTGTCAATGACCTTTTAAGAGCGATTTATTTACATAACTTGTCAACAGCAGATACTACTATAGTCAAGAATGAAAGTAGAACAAAATCACTGCAGGCTTTCTCAAGACAGTTTATTTGTCTGTATGTGGATGGAAACCAGACGGCCTGAATACCCCAAGTTTGTTTTGCAGAGTCACGTGGTGCGATTAACGATCCATTCTGAATTATTGTGTGGGAGAATAACCCACAGGAGAAAACAACCATTTGGAGATCCCCTTTGGACTTGAAACACTCGGGATGAATTTTACCGACAAACCCTGTTACAAATATGATACATGTTTAGTTTATTATTTGAATTGGAATGTAGCTAAATGAGTTGAAAAAATACATTTTACATCCAGGGTTTTGGGTGCAGTCTTTGGTGGCCAAGACCACCAACTCGCTGCACTTTAGAATCCAGTTAAACCACAGGCAGCTGAAACCCAAATTCACATCCCAGCATCTCAGCAGTGTGAACTCAGCCACATGACCTCTGAGCCACTCGGCCACCTATAAGGCTGCCAAAATAAACCCGACGTATTTAACAGAACAGTTGCCAGGTGACGGTTGCAGGGGTTAGCGCACCGTGCTATGGACCTGACCGCCCGAGTTTGATTTCCAACCATGGCTGACATCAGCAGTGAGAACTGAACCGGCCCGGGGTACCGCCTTCACCAGCTTGAATTGACCAGCATGTTCTTATTATTTTATTACTTCCCTTCTACGTGACTTTACCGAAAGAACCAAGAAGATGAATCACTGCAGTCACGAAAGCTTTAAATCGAAATTTGACCAGCATGCTGAAATATGGCCAAAAACCCCCCACGACTGTTATGGCACAGATGATACCTTCGCCCAGCAGTGAATTGGGGCACCATAATGGCGAGATGTTAACTCCCTCGCCTGATACACAGGAGTTCGTGGGGTTGATCCCGACCCCGACGCCTGCTGTATATTGGAGCTTGCATGTCTTTCTCCCCGTGGTGGTGTGGATTTTTCTCTGGGTCCTCCGGTTTTTCCACATTTAGAAACACGTGCTTAGATTATTTGGCTGTAATAATTTTCCACATCATAAGCCACTTCGTTGAGCTATATTATGTGGCCAGATCGCATCTTAAAAAAGAGCTACATAGCTTAATGGGCTCTATCTCGTAAAAAAATATAGTTTTAGTTTAGCTTAAAGGGGCTGTAAATCTAAAATCACGCTTGCACTCTGCGATACGACCTCACGCTACATAAAGCATTGAGACAAACGGGGACACTCTTCATAAACAGACAAGACAAAGAGATGACTAACAGGCATCGTGAATACTGATGTTCAAGAAGAATGGAGTCACGTAAATCTTAAAGCAGTTCCTCCAAATAAACATTCCATATAAAAACGCAACCACGGCATCGCTGTGAACACGCTGCATGTTGATGCTGAGACCTCCATTCACGATCCGAATGCCACAATGTTGTGCACCGACTTGCTGCAAGCAGCGCAAACAATACAAGAAGCCATCACATGTCACAACAAGCAACATCAAATCAATCCCTCGCACACTTGATAGAAAATAAGAGGTCTAAAAGTGATTAAGAGTAGGACAAGCAAGGTCAGGTTTATGATCCCAAACATTATTATTATTCCACAGATTAGAGGCCACCACACTGCCCCACATAGACATTTGAAGGCAGTGGGCGTGTGGGTATCTGCAATTCACCATCTCTCAAAGCAATTGAATGGCTAAACCATTTCCAACTGAATCTCCAACTGCTGCTCTTTGCTGATCACACGACATCATCATGTTTATCTTCTTGGTTCTTTCGGTAAAGTCACGTAGAAGGGAAGTAATACGTGACTTTACCGAAAGAACCAAGAAGATGAATCCCTGCAGTCACGAAAGCTTTAAATCGAAATCATCATGTTTATTGAAAAGCACGTGTACATTTTGTTTTGAACACACGTTTCATCTCGACGGTGTCATGAACGCCACGTCTCTCCGCGCGGTGTCTTTCTCCGCAGCGCCGCTGCTGCCGCTGCTGCTGCTGCTGTGCACGGTGGTGCGGCGGGGGCTGGCGGAGCCCGACGCCAAGGCGGTGTCGGTGACGGTGACGGCTGGCGGGGAGGTGCCGCTGCCATGCAGAGGACTCGGGGCCCTCTCTCCCGGGGCGCTCGTCACTTGGGAGTGGAGGCCGCGAGCCCCCTGGTGAGGTCCGCGGCACGACGAGACAGACGCGCGGACGCAGTCTGCCGTTGCGCGCCCGTGACAATCGGCCGCGCGACTAAATCGCCATCGACACCGTGCGCTACAATGGCCTGAGACCGCTTTGTCCGCAAGCGAGCGAGTGGCGCGGTGACATGCGTGCGTCTGGGCGTCGCCTAAATGATCTGGCCAAGCAGCAGTGCCCCACCCCTTTACTCCACCTGTCCCAATGCATTTTAGTATTTTAACGGACAATCAAATATGTAGCAACGCACCACTGCGGTGTATCTTTAATGTTCCATTCATGAAAGATGCGCGCCGCACGGAGCACCCAATGCAATGCGTCGCTCCAGGCCGTCGAGCAGATGGACGCTTGAAAGCGGAGTCTGTCCTGACTGCGAGCTGCCAGGTTTATTTTGCTTAACCCGGGGGTGGAGACCTCAAGGGGGGTCAGGATAAAGTCTTCTTTGCCAATATAACCCGGGTAGGGGGTCACCAAAATGTTAAAAGCAAAACAAATAAAATAAAGTTGTGCAACTGATCGCTCAGATGTGGACCCACCATCTGGACCGTATGTTTTGCACGTGCCGTCTATGATCCCAGAGTGGAGAATTGAATGCGGATAACGCAAAGGTGTGTATGCTCAGGTATACGACCCAGCATTGGTGGAAATTCCACATTCATATGACGGGGACGAGCCTCTCCATAGGACAACCGCTTTTGACTTCCCCGCAGAGTGGTACTAATTTTATCGACGCCAAAGAAAGTGATGATGGGCTGAGCCAACCCCCAATCAGAATTAGAATTCGTACACCGTTTTTTTTTTATCGCGAGCCGCTCGTGCTACCAATGGAGTCTCCTGGCCGGTTATCCGAATCATGAACTCAATCAACTAAAGTAGCCGGCCACTGGTGGCAGTGCACGCCTGAAACCCAGCACCGTGGAGGCGATGGTTGGTGGATCAAACACTTCTGTGGAATTCCCTCCCTGTGGGTTGTTGAGCTCGCCATCTCATGGCTTGCCAGCATATGGCAGTGTAGCCGGTGGATTTGGCCAAACATCCCGATTATAGGACCGCAGAGCTTGGGAAAGTGTTGCCTCTGGCTGCCTTCCTGCCTGTCTGTGGCTTCCCACGCCTCTGAATCACTCTCTCTTTCAATGAGGGTGAACGAAAACTGCGCGCGTTACACATTTCCAATTATTTAGTTATTTCATCGTTACAGCCGCGCAATGAAACTTGCTGCAAATTTCCACCAGGGTGGCGAGATGTTAACTACCTCGCCTGGTATTCAGGAGATCGTGGGTTTGATCTGAACCCATACGCGTGTATATTTGGAGTTTGCGTGTTCTCCCTGTGGTGGTGTCGATGTTTCTCTGGGTCCTCTCTGCATTTAGAATCAACATGCATTGCGAGTACTTGGTTGTTATACATTTCCACGTTATGAGCCACTTCGCTGAGCTGTCATTTGTGGTCTGGTCGCTTCTGACAAAGAGCTGTATAGATCACTGGACCTTACCTGGTAAAATACACTTTTAAACCAGGTTCTCAAGTGTTGTGAGTTCAGAATCAGAATATGTATTGAGACTGCAGGAGGAATCCGATGAGCTATGAAGCTCTTTTTCACAGATGTCCAGTTAGAGGCAGGTCAGCAAGTTAAAACAATAATGAAGTTGATGGTCTCAGCCCGGACACCTGTAACTGCAGAAGAAGAGAACCATCACCACATCACATAACATTTTCCTTTTTTTCACTTAATGTGTCTTCTAAAATAATAGCTACGTGGCTCAGTTGGGCCTTACGTGGTAATAAACGAATAGTTCAAGAGTAAAATTTGTGCAATTTTTTCTCAGGTGCGTGAGGACAGACGGAGGCCGCCTGCTGGAGATATCGAACAAGGATGGGCGCAAGGTCGTCTCCGACCAGTTCCGCGGCCGTGTGCTCGTGCACCCCCAGCTCATCAAGCGGGGCGACTACACCGTGCGGCTGCGTGAGGTGCGCGCCAGCGACGCAGGGGACTACACCTGCCTGAACCAGGCCACCGGGCTCCATCGCGCCATCCGCCTCTTCGTCAACGCAGGTGCCAGACGGTGACCGTCCAGACGCGCGCGGAGTAGAAACCTTCCTCGAGAAGTGCCGCGTCAAGCGGACGACAGCGTCCCCCGTAAATGGCGATGGTAAAGTCTGGTGAGAGGCCAAGTAAGCGCGGGCCCGGCGAGACGGCAGGACTCATACTGAGGGTATGCCAGCCACGTTACCGTCTCATTGTGCGTACTGCTTCGCTGTACTGCTCAGCCGCGCAGCTCAAGAAAGTAGTTCGTCGTTGACCGCTCAGAAACCGCGTTAAAACAGTGCACGATCCTCGTTGTAACAGTGCGCGTTCCATGTTGTAACGGAGTCCATTCCTTGTTGTGCGAAAAGTGTTCCCGTTTGGAAGAACTGCATTCTCGCGAAAACGCTTCGTGGCATGCACACCACGCGTTAAGCGAGGACTCGGCATACGTCTGCCCCTCCGCTCTAGCTGTCGTTGTGAAAACTTTTCAGATGCACCGTGAAATGCCTCTCGTACGTGACTCTAGTTGTCCACAGCCCTCCATCAATCCACACAAAAATCGTGATAGGAATGGACCGGCAGCGCTTCCCAATCCTGTTCACCCCATAGCACTCACTCTCGAGCTCACTTGATCTTCACGACACACAGAGCCAAAACAAATCCCATCTGCAGGCCTGCGTGGTGGGTAGGTGGGTGGACGGAGGTGGTGGCTGATGGCTGTCTGCCATCCTGAGCTGTGACCAATGGAGAGGGGAAGGCGGGAGGCGGGGCGATGGGGGCTGGTGATTTTTTCTCCTCCTAGAATTTATAAAATACCACGGCACACCTGGAACTTGCTGTGTCACACTCGTGTGCCAGTTGCTAAGCACAGCTCTAGATTATCATTGTTTTGTAAAGACAGCATCAATGCTGCTGGCTCATTGCTCTGACCCGTGAGCTACCCAACCATCTGCTTCTTCTTTGTGGGTTTTCTCTTCCTGGCTTAATTAGCAGCTTCCAGGTGTGGAAAAACTTCATCATAACAGAAAAATAGTGTTGGTTGAAAAACTGTACGTTTCAAACAAAACACAAAAAAGTGTAAAAAGCCACGAGGCCTACCACTTTGAAATGGCCTGCAAATTATATGTATCCATTATCATCTTAGCCATCACTAATCGGGTGCTAGAGGGGACTATTCTTGACCTGGCAACAACGCCATGGTTCTAAAGTTCGCATGCTCATCACTTCTGTAACGACGAGGGCTCCTTTTTACTCTTTTCACGCGCATGCTGAGTTCTCCCTTTCTGCTGTCTAGAGGTGGCACCCACCCTGTGGGGTGGACTTGGGTCTGGTGAATGTTTTCCGCACGTCACATCGCACGTCACATCACACAGTCGCTACGATTACAGGATAGCGAAGGTCCCGTGAATAACGCTTTAATGAAGTCAGTCAGCTGCTAAATTTAGTTCCTGTATGTTGTGTGTATGTATGTTGTGTGTATGTATGTTGTATGTTGTATATATGTGTGTTGTGTGTTGAACGTCTTTCGCACCGTACGTAGACAACCGTGCAAATTGGAGGTGCGGGGAAAGGACAACAAATGAAACACAAAAGCTGTTTTAAGCAAGCGAGTTTTCAATCTCGATGATGATTTAGAAGCGCATAGCTCCAGTGGCTTCCTCATATCGTAAGGAAGAGCGTCAGAGATGGCCGCAGAAGTGCATTCGAAAGCACGAGATGCAGTGACCGTCTTTGTTCGACGGACCGCCAAACGCCGCTGCCGCTGCAAGAATGACCATAGTTCGCGTGAAAGGTTCACGCTCTTTGACGACATTGGCAAGCTATCGCGGTGCATTTGTCGCGGGCACTTTGTGTGTGCAATGAGGGCATTTTTGTGCGTAGGCTGCACCTCCAACCTGCTACTGGAGGCCAACCCGTGGGAGGGGGTGGCTGAAGGAGACCCGGTGACCCTCGCCTGCTCCTACTGCGGCTCCAAGCCTGTCGAGCCGCGCGTGCGCTGGCTCGCCGCGGGTGTGCCCGTCAAGAGCGGCTCGGACATTCACATCTCGGCGGACGGGAAGACGCTGAACATCCGCGCCGCCACGCTCGCCCACCGCGCTCGCTGGGCCTGCATCATCGGCAAGAAGGAGAGCGCCGTGGCAGAGTTCTGCCTGGACGTGGGTGAGCCGCGGCGAGAACCTCCGTTGGTTTTGTCATCGCGGTCCGTTCACGCGAATGTGAAAACACGCGAATGCTTTGAATACTCGACTTGTTGACCCGGGAGAGACTCGCCGAGTCTCAAGGCCCCTCTGCCAGGAGGGTCCTGCTAAGTTTTCGCAGTCAGGGTTATCCCAATTCAGTAATTTGCAGTTAATATTTTAGCATTGGAATGTTATGGCCAATACCAGCTACATTGTAAAAAGAATTAGCTGTGGAGGAAGCCGGAGAATATGTAGGAAAGCCGTGGGGAGCAGGAGGAGGAGAACAAACCAACGTCCTCCACACGTAGAGGAGCCTGAGTCGGGACTCGCACCCAGGGACTTGTTGCTGTGAGGCACGGACGCCCCCGCGGCTCCCAGCACCACCCTGCCTCACGATCATGAAGCAAAACTTCAGAGTCATGCAGATCCGTGCAACAATTACTGTCTAATGCCTGCACATGTTTCTCCCAACGGATAAATAGCGCCGAGAAAATTGAGTTGACCTTTGGCCAACCTTTTGTGTAAATCCGAAGTTATTTAATCACTGAAATGTAAGATTCAACATTTTTATTCACCCTGTATTCGACACTAAATATGCATCATGGCGAGGCAATGTATGGGGGTGGTGCAGTGGCGTCGTTGTTAGCTCACTGCACTCGGAACCCGTCGACCTAAATTCGATTCCTGGCCACAGGGGCGAGTGATAGCCACACCGGAGCTGTGGACCCTCCTATACCAACCCACACTGACCAGCGTAGTGAAGTATGGTCAAACAACCTGCACGGTCGATGTGGCATGGGGAGACCTTCATTTCGCATTGGATAAACTATCATTCATGCATATACACGTGTTCCTTTTACTGATGTGCCCGTGCGTTTGCCTTGAACGTTTCATCTCGGACCCACTCTAGCTGAAAGGTTTCGTGAAATCGAATTTGCTTTGTCCACTCCGCACCACCGCCCCTTCTTGTCGTTCATTCGGCTCAGACTTCGTACATGGCACGAGGAATGTCATTCAGGATACAGTACTGTGCGATATGTTGTAACAACGTGAGATGAATTCTCAGCCTTCATACCCCCCTGCCCAGTTGAACTCGAGCTCCCTGATCACCCTGCCACCCCCTGCCCAGTTGAACTCGAGCTCCCTGATCACCCTGCCACCCCCTGCCCAGTTGAACTCCGAGCTCCCTGATCACCCTGTCACCCCCTGCCCAGTTGAACTCGAGCTCCCTGATCACCCTGCCACCCCCTGCCCAGTTGAACTCGAGCTCCCTGATCACCCTGCCACCCCCTGCCCAGTTGAACTCCGAGCTCCCTGACCACCCTGCCACCCCCTGCCCAGTTGAACTCCGAGCTCCCTGACCACCCTGCCACCCCCTGCCCAGTTGAACTCCGAGCTCCCTGATCACCCTGCCACCCCCTGCCCAGTTGAACTCGAGCTCCCTGATCACCCTGCCACCCCCTGCCCAGTTGAACTCGAGCTCCCTGATCACCCTGCCACCCCCTGCCCAGTTGAACTCCGAGCTCCCTGACCACCCTGCCACCCCCTGCCCAGTTGAACTCCGAGCTCCCTGATCACCCTGTCACCCCCTGCCCAGTTGAACTCGAGCTGTCTGATCACCCTGCCACCCCCTGCCCAGTTAAACTCCGAGCTGCCTGATCACCCTGCCACCCCCTGCCCAGTTGAACTCCGAGCTCCCCGATGCCCCTGCCACCCCTTGCCCAGTTGAACTCCGAGCTCCCCGATGACCCTGCCACCCCCTGCCCAGTTGAACTCGAGCTGCCTGACCACCCTGCCACCCCCTGCCCAGTTGAACTCCGAGCTGCCTGATGACCCTGCCACCCCCTGCCCAGTTGAACTCGAGCTGCCTGATCACCCTGCCACCCCCTGCCCAGTTGAACTCCGAGCTGCCTGATGACCCTGCCACCCCCTGCCCAGTTGAACTCGAGCTGCCTGATGACCCTGCCACCCCCTGCCCAGTTGAACTCCGAGCTGCCCGATGACCCTGCCACCCCCTGCCCAGTTGAACTCCGAGCTCCCCGATGACCCTGCCACCCCCTGCCCAGTTGAACTCGAGCTGCCTGACCACCCTGCCACCCCCTGCCCAGTTGAACTCCGAGCTGCCCGATGACCCTGCCACCCCCTGCCCAGTTGAACTCCGAGCTCCCCGATGACCCTGCCACCCCCTGCCCAGTTGAACTCCGAGCTGCCCGATGACCCTGCCACCCCCTGCCCAGTTGAACTCCGAGCTCCCCGATGACCCTGCCACCCCCTGCCCAGTTGAACTCCGAGCTCCCTGATGACCCTGCCACCCCCTGCCCAGTTGAACTCCGAGCTCCCTGATGACCCTGCCACCCCTGCCCAGTTGAATACGGAACGACTCCCACGCACCGGGACTCCGAGGAGGGTTCTGAAGACGACGACGACGACGACAACGATGATGATGATGATGAGGAAGGAGAGGACGATCCGGATGATCGTGAAGGGGACAAAGACAAGCGCGGCAACGAACATCGTGTGGAGAGAGAGCCAACGCAGCGACAAGACACTGCGCCAAATGCTGTGAGCGAGCACAGGGAGAGGTAACGGGCACTGTGAACGGAGCTCCACACGTAGCTACGCACCGCACAAGACTGTGGTTTAGAGTCTCACACCTCACACTAACACTGCAAGACTTAAAATCGTAGGTAGCTTAGGGACTTGTTTAATCTCCGATAGCAGGTAACATTCCAGGAGACATCCTACTGCCATCCCAGGGTTTTGTTTCTCAGTGACGCGTTGCTTTTAACACGGCCATCTCAATGTGGTGAAGCCGTAATGATTATCACAGCCCTTGTCCTTTCGCTGCTGGATGAAGATGTCCCTACGCACCTTGTCTGTCATGTGGGTTGCTGGGCCATACTTCACCACGCTAGTCAGTTCAGAGTTGTGAAGGGGCCGGGGAGTGACCAGGACTGATGTCGATAGGCCTTGCCACTGGTGATAGCCATGGTCGGTTGCAGGGTTCGTAGCTCAGCGTGCCAACCACTGCGTCACCACCTTCCCGGTAAAACCGTACACATGGTAACACTACGGCTATGGCATTACATAAATATTATTTGGGTCTTTCGGTAAAGTCACGTACATAGGTTCAAATTAATACGTGACTTATCGAAAGACCCAAAGAATATGAATTCCTGCAGTCACGAAAGCTTTACGTCAAGATTACATGAATACACCACAATAAATACACCACAATAAATGCACCACAATAAGTTGATTAAAATAACCTTCTAGAACTTCCTTCCTGTCTGTTCTCTGCCCAACTGGAATCTCGAACTGGCTCTAACTCCACATTCTTGGACATGTTCTCGGCCAGTTACCGAGATGGGCATTGGAATTGTCTTCACGAGTCCTTCGAAGAAGGGGAAAGCCTCAGGGTAGATGGTGAGAGACTGCGTCGCCAGATCTTCGAGGTGGCATGTGTATTGTACAGCAGCTGCAAGTTCTGGCAGGTGGAGAGCGTTCAGTCATGATCGTAGTGGCTCTCGCGTTGATGGCATCTTGATATTTTTATATTGAAATTAAATATGTTTCTTTTCCATCAGTTTTTCAACAGCAGCCTCTGTGACACAAGCCTTGGACAACTTGGGGAATTCAGCGGCGGTCAGTTTGTCGAGTCACGACCCCAAAAGTCTCGTCACGAGCCAGGCCGAGGTGCCACGCGGTGGCCCCTCGTCGCCACCGCCACACGCGCCCCAAAACGAACCGCCACGCCACCCCCTCGCACGAACGGAGCGACCACAACCGGAGGAGACGCAGGTGTCGATAAACAGCCGGTTTTCGAACGCGGAGAGGAGCCCACAGAGCGCCGAGTCCTGGCAGGGCCCTGTGTTCTTTGCCTGCGTTGGTGCCGGAGCGGTGGCCATTGTGGCGGCCATCGTGGTGGTCACGGTGCTGCTGTGGCGATGGGGGGCGTGTGGAGGTGAGAAGGCCGTGGCGGGTTTAACGACATTCATATTCACGCCATCTAACCCAAAACATCCTGTATTATGGATACTGGTCGCGTAAGCCCACGTGTTAAACTAGCAATGCCTCGGTTTGTCGCCCACACCTCGAGTTTGTCCCATTGCGATGTAATGCCTCGGGTCGCCTTATATCTTTTTTTGCACGTCGTGATACTACGATACAATGTCAAATTTCACGACATGACGATAATCGCGATATGTTTCCCATGACTTTGTTAATGCATTCTGTGTTTATGTTATCTTGTTTTTGTGCTTTGATGTACTTAAGTGTGAATAAATATTCTCTAAAAGTGAATCAACTGCGGTTCACTCAACATAAGCCTGCCATAAATATTGTAATTCGCGTGCTCTCAGGTACACAAGAAGTACTCTACGTGAACTATGAAAACGATAACTAAACTAAACCAATTTTTATTTTACCAAGTAAGGCCCACTGAGCTATATAGCTCTTTTCAGAAGCGACCTGGCCACAAATGATGGCCCAATGAAGTGGCTTATCATGTGGAAATGTACAGCAGCCAAATACTCTAAATGCACCCTGATTATAAATGTGGAGGGAAAACCAGAGGACCCGGAGAAAAATTCACGTTACCACAGGGAGAGAGACACGCAAACTCCAAATATACAATAGGCGTCAGGGTTGGGATCGAACCCACAATCTCCTGTACACTTGAAAAAATAACTTTCAATTTACTACGGAAAAGTTTTGCAACAGCACTAGTTTCAATTAGTAATAACCCAGTGAACAAGGGACGTGTTTGTCCAACCTTTAAAATCCACATGTCAATCTTGACCGAACGTTGGCTTGCTTACTGTGTGATTATTTATAAACATTATCATGTGCTGTCTCATACTTCGCCAAGAAATGTAATATATTTAAAATGAATTAAATAAGTAACGAAGGTCACTTTGTGATGCTATTTAGTAAAGTGGATGGTCTAATCATTGTGGTGATGTTATTATATTGTACGATATATCGCAATACGGTGTCCAAATGTCACGGCTACCCTACTACCTGCCACGCAGTGAAGAGCAGGACAGGCATCGTCATGTTTACCAAAAATTATATCATTTTCTGCGAAACAAGAAATATCACTTGCAAACCAAGAATGTAACGTATTTTTTACTTTACAGGAAAGAAAGAAAGCAGGCAAGTTGCCAAGTAAGTTACGTGACGTATCGTTGCTTGTTATTTGTTATTTACGGAACTGTAAAAACGTGAATAGGGCCAGACCTTTTGTTGATCCACTGCTGGATGAGGGCTTGCCCATGCCATACAGGTCGTGGGGTGGGGGGGGGTTCATCCATACTTCACCACGCTGGCCGGTGTGTGAAGGTGGCGAGCGTAGACATGGGAGCACAGAAGAACAACACAACGTATTTGTCTGCACTGTCCTCTGCTTCCCAACGGTAGAACTCTCATCCACACAAAGGAAGAGAGGACAGTGCCGTGGACGTGTGTGGTTACAGCACTTCGATTAGCCATGTTCTACTTTACTGCTGTTTCTCGCACCTCCGATGAGCATGGTTCACTACGTACGGTGCGAAAGAAGTTCTACATACAATGTCTGGCTTCTTTCCCCAGAAGTGGAGAAGAGAGGACAAACCATGGTGCCGATGGTGCAACAACGGAACTCCCCATTGGTGCTGAGTGGCACTGTACACTACAGACAACACGCACGATGGGATTGTTAATGATACAGTCACCACTTATGTGAAGAGTGGGATCATTAAGGCTAAAAACTCTTTGCTACACTCAAACAGTACATGGGGCTGTGATCCGTGGGCGATAAATACCATAGTGGTTTCATACTTGGGTCACCAATTATTGCAACAAAAAATCACCAAATTTTATGTGATATTTTTATTTATTGGCAAAATTCCAGAGATAACATCATTTTTACTTTGATTGCCATGGTGGATGGAGCATTCTGGTTATCTATGTATGTTGAAGTTCTTTCACACCGTACGTAGCCAACCTTACTAATCTGAGGTGTGCGGGAAGGACAACAAACTAAATATAACAAGCAGTTATAAACAAATGAGTTTTCAAATGAGTTAATAGAATAAATAAATCGGTTCGCCAATTGGCAATCATGCGGCCGAGCGGTAGTGCGTTCACTGCTTGGTGCAGAAGTTTAGGGTTCGAATCTGGCAGCCCGCCCTGGTTAACCCTGGTTAATACTCCGGGTGTATTCATCATCAGAAAGAGTAGGCCATTGTGTATCAGCCTCACGATTAAAATTTGCCAAATTCAAACAATTACCTGTAAGTTACTAAATTGGGATTACAAATTGGAATCATCGCCCCCTACTGGCAGTCTGATGCCCGCTTGGATTGAGTGGCTCTGTGCCACGCAGAGACAGTTGAGGCTGCCCCCGTGCATCCTGACTCCAAAAGGCAGGAAACCCACCGCATTTTCGGACAGCATGTGTGCTTGGAACTGGAGTGAGTGGAAGAACCTTTCAGTAGTATTCACTCGCTGGACATACAGCAAAGCACAAGAAGATTAGAATAAGTGTAAACCACACAAAGTTATGGGGAACTGATATAATAATCTTCGCATCGTATCATATCGTAAACAATTTTATCGCGGCAACCCTTTTGTGAACTATTGGAAACTTTTAGCCTGCGACTACAGCATGGGACGGGAAGTAGAGTCAAGGATGTGATGTGTGGGGACATAACAAATATAGACGATGGGAAGAGGCGGCTACACCAGGGCGTTGACGTTGCGGCTGTTGCACGGAGCAGAATCTGCCCTCACAGCGGACAGCGGAGAGAGTTTTGTTCATCTTGGTTCATTCTGACGAGGGTTATAGTGACGCCATTGGAGAATGTTTTTTAGTTAATTCCTGGTAATACTTGGAAACGTATCAAGCACGTGTTGTCGTGGCCTTCCTTCACACTGGTTTCAGGGAAATTTGCAAGTGATCAAGGTCTATGGAAATGTTTCTGCTTTCCCTTCTCTCTCTCTCTCTGTCTGTCTCTCCAGATGAGGCCGGCAAGGAGGGCCCCAGGGAGGAGACCGAGGCAGCTGTGGTGAGTGTACCCATTGCTGTAATTTAAAAACCATTTGTCGTAATGAAAAACCATAAATTCAGGCATAGCCTGGATATGTATTCGGGGAATAAACTGGTGCATGTGGCCTAATTCAGGAGGTCTTATGTATGTACACATTTTATAATAACAATATTCATAATCAGCCGTGGTGCTGTGTGTGTGGTATTTTGTGGTGTGTGTGGTGTGTGTGGTGTGTGTGGGTGGTGTGTGTGGGGGGAGCGGGAGTTTAGCGGTTCGTGTGCTGTGCTACGAACCCGGCAACCCGAGTTTGATTCCTGCGCACGACCAACACCAGTGACAATTATCTAAACCAGTACTGGGCCTCCCCTAGGATGACTCGGCCTCAAATAAATACCTAGTCGTGTGTGTAAACGTCACCACTCGGCCGGGCGTGGCGCTGGCCTTCCCACCCCTCGTGTGCCGTGCCGGCCTTCAAAGGTGCTCACGAACAGCACTTGCTCCAACAGTCTGTTAAAGCTATCCGGGGGATCTTTGTCTTTGTGTGCATGTGTGTGTGACGAATGTGCGTTGGAATGTGGCAGGCTGTCTGTCCCGAAGGGCAGGATGCTCCAGAAATCCCGAGCTCCCCTGCACCCGACGCAAGCGCAGAGGCCTGATTGGGGAGTGATCATCAAGCTGTCACACGAGGCGCGTAAAAACGAGCACCGCATTTAAAGTGGATGGGGAATGGAATTCATCCAGGGGCCCAAAACTCCAGAGGGACCCACAAGAAAAAAACTTAATTTTGTTTTTATGAAAAAAAAGTTAGAACTGTTTATTCATATCGTGATTTTCAAAAATAAACTTTCTGAATGTTTCAATTGCCATGCAGGAAGATCAAACCGGCGACTTCTGGATTGCAAATTCAATCTGCTAAATATTACTCGAATGGCAGCTTCTCATTTTTAAAACCTTTATATTAAGTTCGCTTGCTTGCTTAGGACCGTGCAAATCTTTCGGTCGTTTTTTAACCCACTTCCCGTGATCCAATCGAGCTGACATTTTGCACACAGACTCGTTGTGCGTGACAATGCATTTTCGTGAAAAGAAATCCCAAAATTTTACACTGTTTAGGGAATTTTTTTTAAATATTTAATTACCAATTGTTTGATGCTGCCAGACAATCATCTGACCCATAGGTGGCAGCCATCTCAAGCCAGAGGACGAGAGGACTCTAGCCGCCCCGATGCCACGCATATAAAGGATTTATAGTGAAAAACTTTGTTTTTACGGGTTTACTTGTTATTTGAATAATATTGACAAAACAACAATATTGCCTTTATTAATTGCTGGTTTATCGTGTTTGTGCGTTTGTATATCTGAAACGGTCCTGGGATTCTCCTCAGTCTACACAGCCTCAAATGAGTAGCTGGCGCAGTGTGAAAACATCAACATCTGGCAGATTGTGTTGGCTAGGTGTGGTGCCGCCACCCAACGCCCACGGGCATATGCAGTATTTGTCCCAACAGTGTTCAGGCTTTCCAGGGGAACTTTGTCTTTGTTTGTAAAGAGAAGGTGGGGGGCTCTGTGAAAGATGCGGCATCATTCCTATGCCTATTAGCTGCCCTCTGCCTATCTAGTGCCGGTATAAAGTCATACGATCTTCTTTTTAACTTCGTTAACGAGTACAACGTGCTAATTGTATGCTCTGCGGTCAACCAAATGTACTAAATTGATTAAAGACATGCTCCAGTACGAGACAAGTTGCCTGAGCCCAATTGTTTTTAAACGACATGTGAACGCCTCTTATCCACGTCTCTATCACCTGTGACTCCGAATGACCTTAAGGGTCAGTGCAAAAGTCATATTATCCCTGCCCCTATTCTTCCTATTATCTGCAATTATTGATGGGTTTTTCCCCCCGTCCGACGTTTAATGAGCCGGCCAGGAGGCTCAGCGGTAGCACGGTCGGCAGGTTGAGTAGAAATCTGTCTCACGCATCCCCACTCTGTCGATCGCCTTCCCAGAGGACTTTGCCACTGCGCGTCCCTGTGCAGTTTAAGCACACGATACATTCCACAAGGAGTATTCTGCATGCTTCTGGGGAGCTGGGGGAATAGGAACCATGGGGTGGCCTTATGATGTTTCTCAATGTGTTTGGTGGGAGGGTCAGTGTTTTTAAGCGTGAGCTTGAATTGTTCGTGGGTTCATCCATAGTTACAGGTGTGGAATGTGGATCCAGATTTGTCGAAACGTTTCTGTTCGACTGGTCCATGATGAGTTTCATGAAGGCATCCACGCAAAAAGCGCCACGGTGGCGAGATGTGACCTCAGCAGGTATGCTGGAGGTCGTGGGTTCGATCCCCACCCTGACACCTGTTTATGGTCGTGTGGATGTTTATCCGAGTCCTCCGGTTTTTCCCTCCACATTTAGAAACGTGCGTTTAGAGTATTTGGATGCGATACATTTCTACATGATAAGCCACTTCATTGAGCTATCATTTCTGGCCAGGTTGCTTCTGCAAAATAACTTCAGTGGGCCTTACCAGTGAAGCTAGTTGCAATTACTGGTGAAACCTCATATTCTAGATTGTAAATGTTGTGGCTTGGGTCTCCAATACACCGGTTAGTGCTGTACTAGTGACGAATTGGCAAGTTCTGTTTACATGAGAACCCTTAATAGTTGGCTGTATCAGGTGGTGGCGGGTTTTAACAACACATTCATATATTTACGCGATATAACCCAAACACCTCTATTATGGGTAATAATTCCGGTTTAGTTTGAAGGCTTCAGGAAGCCCACAGTGAGATTTACCCCAGGCCCCACACCCCCTATGGATGGCTGACTGGGAATCAAACTCAGGTCGCCGGGTTTATCGTGCAGTGCACCAAATAATCATTCCGTCACCATTGATTACATCGTTTTGTGTCGAGCTGCCGTGATGTAACCTGTATAGCTGAACACGAATGGGAACTGAGCTGTGACTTCACGTACGACTTGATGCATGTGTAATGACATGATGACACCTGCTGGCTGGAAGAGGAAGCACGGGCACCGCTAAAGACAACATCCAACCTGAAAGGGAGAGGTACCTGGGGCAAAAGGTAATGGGCAGGGTTGGCCGAGACGTTCCAGGAACCTGCTCGAAGGTTCCACGAGAGGGCGTGGCCAGAGGAGGAGCTTAGCCACGCCTGGGAGGATATAGCCAGGGCCGGACCGGGGCTCGGGGTTCGTGTGTGGAGTCTTGTGACCGGACTGCATCGCTGCTCGCCGTCATCTCTCTCCGTCGTCCAGAACACGTGGAAGATCTCCTGCGGGCCGAGTGATCGGCCGTGTGTGTGTAGCCAGTAGAGACGCTAACATCCAAGTGTGTACTCGGAGTGAGAAGATAAGGTTGGCCTGTGTTGTGTCCGTGTAATAATAAAAGTACCCTCTACATGACGTGTCGCAGAAGTCACTCATTACACATAGAAGGAGACTGAGAGAAGCGATCAATTATTTGCTAAATTAATGGATGAACATGAGTAAATGGATGAAGTGCCTAATTAATGAATTGACAAATACATCCTTTAATTAACCTATGAATTAAAGAATGAACAGATGACAGACGAAATAAAGTGAGTTACTCAATGAATGCTGGTGACGCGCTCCCTGTTGCGCTGTCAATATCTGCTGGGAGTGCACAAACTGCGTGAGTCTCGGGTTCAATGAGACTGGGGACCATGGCGCATCGTCATCATCAATACATCGATTACAAGCATTTCTTGAGGCGGCCCTATACCTGAGCGATTAGCGTAACTTGGTTGCATGCAACTGAATAGCAACATAATAGAGGTTTGTTTTGGGTTAGATCGCGTAAATATATATGCACACACGCGTGCACACAAACACACATGCACGCACGTGTAGACATATATAATCCCATGGCGTTGGAATTGAGACCCCCAAAAGTGGAATCAGGACTCACAAGCGTGCGATATAGCTCAGTGGGCCTGACCTGGTAAAATACAAATCATTAGTTTAGTTTCAGGATGTCGGGTTCTGAAGATATTTCATCTTTCAGTCCTTTCTGACCGTTTTAGTGCGGGTGAGTGTCAGTGACAACTACTTATACATTTTTTATTTATTACAAATACAAGCATTTCCAGCTATTGACATGAAATGTATTCACTCTGGAAGATGATGGTGATACAGGTGGTGGGGAGCGGTAGTGTAGCGTTAAGCACGCTGCGCTACGAACCCGGCGACCCGAGTTAAATTCTCGCTCATGCCTAACGCAAGGAAACGACTATCTGAACCGATCATGGACCTCCCCTAGGTCGACTCGGCCTCAAATGAGTACCTGGTGTGGTGTGTAAACATCACTACTGGGGAGACAAAGGCGGCCGGGCGTGGTATTGGCCACCCACCCCTCGTGTGCCATGCTGGCCTTCATAGGTGCTCGCTAACAGCACTTGCCCCAGCAGTCTATTTGGGCTATATGGGGAGTCTTTGTCTTTGGTGGTGATGATACAGATGGTGATTGATTATACATGTGGTTGGGATGATGATACATTTGGTGATGATGGTGATTATAAAGATGGTGGTGATGATGGGACTGTAAGAGTTGTCCTTGAAGATTATATTTACTGTGTAACATTGAGAAGACACACTAATATGAAATATAATCATTAAAGCACAATATATAACATTTAGGATTTCTGTTGAAAGCGTGTGCTTACAATGGTCGCGTGTATTTGTATGTGGTTGTGCATGAACGCACGTGTTTTTCTGTCTTTTCTGTATTAGGTGCTTGATGACAGCACTTGGCCCAACAGTCTATATTGGTGGTGCAGGAAATCTTTGTGTTTTGATTTACGAAATTTAGTGCAAACGAAATCGACAAATTAAGTCTACTTCTCGACTTACGAAATAGAATTTCAACGGAAACAATATATCACACGGCACGCGCCATGAGATCATCAAGCAAGAAGCTGTCATCCATCCACGGCAGTGCCACGGTCTCCCTGCAGTGCAAAAGGGACGTCTCATCACCTGCCCACTCATTCCAACATCTTTTGGTGAGTTCCTTGAAGAGGTTAATTATTTTTGTTTTAAATTGATCATTATCTCTCGCAGCCCTTTGTACTTTTTTGAACTACCACCTAACGCTAGAATTCTACAAAACACGTGCACAACGAATGCACCAAATGGCGGGCTGGCAGGCAGACAGACGCTGAATGCGTGTGGAGGGTTTTTCGGTGGTATGCGCTATGCGCGTATAGTACGGTATCACAACACAAAATAGTTAATTTTTAGCACGTGCGCTCCTAGTTGAAACATTTGATCAATCGTTTTAAAAATGCATATGTGCAAAACATATTTATAAGTAAACAGTTCCCTAATTGATCGACAACGTAAATGCGAAACAACACAATGTACCTTATAGGGGCGGGGTTCTTGTATTTGTACGAGCTGTTGTTTGTTTATGTTGCCGATGTTTATGGGGAGCATTAGTGCAGCGGTCAGCGTGCTGCACTATGAACCCAGCAATCCCGGTTTGATTCCTGCTCACGGCCAACGCCAAAATGAGTACTTGGTACATTGTGAAAACATCAGCACTGGAAGAGACAAACCCCGTATGCTGTGCTGGCCTGCACAAGTACTCATAAACAGCACTTACCCCAACAGTCTGTTACATGGGGGGATCTTAGTCTTTGCGTGTAAGTGAGAGTTTGTAGACTTTGCATGTTCTTGCCCTGTTGTGCACACGTTTTCTCAGGGTTCTCAGCTTTAAAAAAATAACAATAACAAGATATTACTTGCAAATTACTTAAACAGGGATTACACACCGTGGCAATATCGCCCCCTTCTGTGAAAGCTGGACAGGACTCTCCTGCAAAAGTTTGAGACTTCCCTGAATAAACAAATGTAGCACGGTAATCTTTGAAATAATAATAAAAAACTATTCACCCCCAGAGTGGACAGCGTAGCGAGGGGGGTCCTAGCAAGCGAGGGAGCTGCGCTCGGACGGAACGGACGACGGCTCCCAGTCGACCTCTTCGCCTTTGTCGATCTTGTCATCGTTGGAGGCCGGTCTCAGCTCTGTGAGGATCGCCTCAAACGTGGGGCGCTCTAACGGCGCGTAGCTCCAGCAGCGGTGCATCACCTTGCGGCTGTGGGGCGAGGGGGGGAGGGGGCTGCGGTGAGGGTGCGAGGAAGGCGAGTCGCGCACAAGCTCCGACTGCGCTTTCACCTCTTCCAGTGCGCGTTCGTTCTCAGAATGGTTGGATGAGTGCCGATGATGTTAATGACGTCACAGAGGGGGGGGGGTGAAGGGAGTCAGGTGGCGAGGGGGGTGAGGGGGGTGAGTAGGGAGAGGGTCACGAAGGCATAAAATACCTACGGTATGGATTCACACAGCGGCGTCTAAATGGCACCGCATCTCCATACGTAGAGCAGAAACACTGGTCATGTTTATCTCGTAGAGACAGAAGCAGTCTGTGGGTCTCTATGTGAGGAGTCTGTGGGTCGCAACAGCACGTACGGCTGGAAGTCGGACATTCCAGACCAAGAGGGTTCATAATGGCGGTGTCATCGACACTGAACCAGCCAGCACAACTCATTGCCAATAACACATATCACATAATTCACCCTTATGCAATTGTTCAATCAATTAATTGAATCACTACAATTAAAACCAAAGAATGTCACGCAACAAACACTTCACACTCTCCTCCGTCAGCCACCTGCATCGACAATGGAAACGCATCAGTCCAGCAGTGGATAAAACCTGGTGTGGGGGGTATGGGGGGCGGCTTACACTTGCGGTGGACAGCGGGGGGGTGGCTGCATGCAGTAGCCATCGCAGATCAAGCGGTAGAACTTGTCATCGACTGCCATGCCAGGGTAAGGGGCCTCTCCTACACCCACGCACGTCACACACCCAGCAGGATGCACGTCACACACCCAGCGGCACGTCACACACCCAGAAGGAGGCACAGGTCTCCTTTATCAAGACAGACGTGGTGCAGATCACAACTACAATGGCTCGTGTGATTTATAATGTTGACCTCTACCCGCCCAGTTATCGATTGTTAATTTTGAATGTGCAATTTTATTGAGGGACCATGTGTTGTTGTCTTGGTGTGGTCTGGGACTGTTATTGTTGTTGTTTTGCTGCCTTGCCCAAGCTTGCATTGTGTTGAAAAATCCGCAGAAATGCATGTACCTGTACAATTTGTGCTTATAAACTTTATTTATTCTTATCTATTTTTAGTGACTTGTTTACCTTTTCTCTATTTTGCACTCCTAATCCTTTTTTGTATTGTTGTAAAAGTTGCTAACCTGCCCCTGCTTCCATAGCTCATAACATATCTCCAGTCTAAATAAAGATTCAGATTTTGACAAGCAATACAATTACAACAACAATGTGGATTTGTGCATAGCCCACCGGCAGCGTAATCACCCCTTGCCGCAGAGATTTGTGGTTAGAATCCAGTCATGAACCACCACCCGGGTTTATCACTGTGGCGTGTGTGTGCATTAACCGCGAAAGGCATTTCCGTCTGCTTCAGTGTGGAAGTTACATATCCCAAGACACCCCCCCCTCCTCCCATCCATTTCAGCAACTCAACTCTACGCCTGTCACAACGCCCCCCCTCCCCCCCCCAGTTTATGAGGGGCCGCGGGCCTCCCACCTTCACATAATAAATGGTCCGGTTTGCATTGTGAATGCACCACTCGAATGACCTGTCGTCGGATCAGACGAGTCTCGTGGTGCACTGCAACTGGCTCGTGCTTTACTCGATAAAATTCAACAACAAAAATAAAAACGATCCCAAGACATTATTTAAAATTAAGTATAGCCATCGTGTGTCAGCATCACAGGCCAAAATTGGCAAGTAAAACAAAACTTCACTGCGAATCACTCCATTGGGATTGCTCGTAGCAAACATTGTCCCCTCGCAGCAGCAGACTGATCATGCCCGCTTGCAGGTCAGGTGCTGAATAACCGTGTGCCACACAGAGAATAGTTGCCACTGAGGGTGCCATTTTCAAATGGTTGAGATGAGATCATCGCGTGTAAATGTGCACACTCAAATAAAAACAAATCATAATTCTAAGCGAACTGTTATCGCTTCAGGTGGCAGGGTGGCACAGCGGTGATCTTTGACCCTCGCAACAAGAAGGGTCTTGGTTCATTATCCGATTGGTACTTTTCTTTGCGGAGTTTTCTACGTTCTCGCCTTTGTTCTGCATGGGTTATCCAGTTTGCTCACATAACTAAAAAACACACAATCGCAATGTAACTGGGTATTGGCCAAGCATCCCAATGCTAAAAAGTTACCTGCAAATTACTTCATTGGGATGACACTCGGCAGCAGATCCGGATGATGGCATTGCTGGGGCCCTCTGCCATTGTCAAGCTGAAGAGGCCCCATCTATGGATGCCTGTATATTTTTGTCATCAAAATGAAATAACTGCTTTGGAGAGTCTTTTTTTCCCACAAATATTAATTTTTCAAACAATTATGTGAAAACTCGAAACCTCGCATCTATTGTTTCGTATTTAGAGCCCCCCCCCCCTCACAATGCGAGGCCCTAAGCTGTAAGTGTAGCCGGTGTGAGCTCGCCTGTGATAAATCACACGTATCATTGTGCACTCTGATTTCCTATGGGTAGCCAGGAGCGTGTATTATGATTTAAGTGAATGCAATGGTGATCAGGGGATTGGACCCAGAGCCCCACGTACACAGTAGAGTACAAGGGAGCGCCCACAATTTAGATTTGAGCTGACCTCCGGATTGAGAAATTGAACTGCGGAGTTGTGACGTGGAGGGTGTTTCTGTTCGCTATTGCGACCGGCCTGTCCCGGCGGGAGGAGGGGACAGGGTGGACCGGCCACATGAGCTTACTCTCCGGCACTGCACAGCAGCTACATCGCCTCCCTACTCCTGCAAAAAACTCGGCAGGACCTAAAAGTCTTCGGACTCGGTGAGGCCAGGCGTAGTCTTGGTCGTCACGAGTGAACATTTGTCCCTCCACATTAATTTGTACCCCCGGGTTACCATCAGGGCTGGGCGTTGCAAGCTGAGCTCCTGAGATCTGATGAGACTACAATCTGTTCTGTCCTCAGGGCCCCGCATGCTTGTGGCAAGTGAAAGTGTCTCACCAAAAGAGAAGATTTCCCACAGCAGCACGCCGTATGACCACACGTCGCTCTGCACCGTGTAGAGCCCATGGAACATGCTTTCTGGAGACATCCACTTCACAGGCAGAGGCACCTGATGGACATGACCGCATGGCCACAAGCACAACAACAATAACGTTCAGTAAATTCCGTTCAAGGCGATGCTTCACGATTCGTCATACGGGTTTTGCGTGAGGCCACGTATTGATCTGGCCAATTAGCGTCATGTAGCCCTCCACTACCCTGAAGGGTTAAATAATGTACCACACGGGGGGGGGGGGGGGGGATTTGTGAAATTGCCCCATATTTTAAACTGTCGGCAGAGCAGGGAGATTTAATCCAATTGCCGCCCTCTGGATTGCAAGTCCAGGGTGGGGGAGCCATCGCACCACCACCGTGTGTGGCAGCACCCCCCCTCTGTTTTCTTAGGGGCTGTGCAAAATAACACATTCCTGCTGCGGAGGGAGCTGGTAGGAACGTCGGGTTGCTCGGTCAATGGCCAGGGTCAACGGCGGCGTGGTGTATTCCGCAAATATGCCCGACTGTGAGGGCGGGCACAAGCCGGCGTGAGTAGGTTAAACGTTGAGTTTTATAAGGGCACCACGGGGTGACCAGCCCTTCCCCACCCAGCCCCACCCATCCCACCCCCACCCAGCCCCACCCTCCCCACCCAGCCCCTCCCTGCACGACGGACACAATAATCCCCTGTGGGCTGGTGTAACCAGGAGGTTCCATCTCCAACCCAGCTTATATATAAGCTCCTAGCTTGGCAGTGTCTCATTCTTCACCTGAAGACGGCTGCTTGCGTTGTAGCCGAAACGTCGTGAGAATTATTTTATTTTATTATGTTTTATTTTTTTTATTATTTTATTACTTCCCTTCTACGTGACTTTACCGAAAGAACCAAGAAGAAGGTTCCTACCAGTAAAAAAATTACATTGAGTGCAATTAAAGTGATGGGCCTTCCTATACCGATGACGGTGATGACATTGGCGATGCTGCTGATGATGCTGATGATGCTAAGTAAGGTGAAGGACTCACATTGCCCTTCACCACGTAGTTGGGATCAGTCTGGACGTCCCGTGCTAGCCCAAAGTCGCAAATCTTGGCGACGCGTCCATGCGTTACGAGCACATTCCTTGCAGCCAGGTCGCGATGGATGCACTAGAAAAAGACAAAAATTCCTTGTGTGGCCTTCAGCAAACTTGGGGCAAGTTCTGTTCCCAAGCAGCACCTGTGAAGGTCGGCCACGGCACACGACGGGGTGGGTGCCCAGCAACACGCCCGGCCGCCTTTGTCTCCCCAGTGTAGATGTTTGCACACCGCACCAGGTACTAATTTAAGGCCGAGTCGATCTAGGGTGTGGCCGGGACCAGTTCAGATATTTGTCACCAATGTTGGCCGTGAGCGAGAATCGAACTCCCGCTATACTTTCCCACACAGTGACAAAAAGACAAAGATCCCCCCCCCCGTGTAGCCTTAACAGACTGTAGGGGCAAGTGCTATTAGCGAGCACCTATAAAGGCCGACATGGTACACGAGGGGGTGGGTGGCCAGGACCACGCCTGACCGCCTTTGTCTGTAGTGATGTTTACGCACTGCACCACGTACTCATTTGAAACTGAGTCCACCTCGGGGAGGCCCAGATAATTGTCACTGGTGTTGGCCGTGAGCGGGAATCGAACTCCGGCTATTGGGTTCGTATCGCAGTGAGCTAACCACCGAGCGACCACTCGCCACCCACACAGACATAAAGGCCAACGAAGACGTGCACCACAGACACGGTCACGTACAGACACAGTTACACACGCACAGTCACAGAGACACAGTTACACACGCACAGTCACAGAGACACAGTTAAACACGCGCAGTCACAGAGACACAGTTAAACACGCGCAGTCGCACGTGGTCAAATCGAAACACAGGTGAATTTCCGGAGGTTCTTAAAGATGGTCAAGGCCCTGTAAAGATAGAGACAGACAGTCATGGAGACACATACAGAGAGACACAGAGACAGGTTAAACTGATCACGTGTTATCATTACGCCCCACCACTCGTTTAACCCAGGAAAGAGGCTGACTGCTGAGTCACCCCTCTCAAAGACTCACGTTCTTGTGAGCGAGGAAGGCCATACCGCTCGCGACCTGCTCCGAGAAGCTCAGGAGGTTGTCCACCCCGAACGGAGTGGAGTCGTCGCTCGCGATCGCTTCTCTCTCCTCTTCCGACGACGCGTCCCAGCCTGCGGCGCACAAGGAGGCCCGGACGACTCAGAAATGCCCTAACTCTAGAGTATCGATAGTAGATCATCGATTATCCGGCGACTTCGGGGGGGGGAAGGGGGCGCCCAATTTTTTAACAATCACTATGTGGTCATTTAAATAGCAAATTTTTGCACATTCTTGCATAGTATGTTTTTAAATGTTGTGAATATTTTTTTGTGTTTTTAAATTAGTTTACTATATGAAATTGGTATAAATAAACATACAAATTACACAAAAATAAATATCCTACTGTAAAATATAATTATTTACTGAACAATACTTACCACTCCAATCTCGAAGACTCTGCATAGGGTGATGTATATACGTGCAGTATTGTCATCGTTTAAGTTGTATGTAGTGTGTGTAATGTACCATATGTAATATTTAACACTGAAATCAAGCGTAGCTACTTTTTTCGTCACACACGGTGCCGATCACCAGACTGGCTTCCCCGGATCGGCCCGGGACCGCCGGATTATTTTGGAAGCAGCAGCCGGATAATCGCGCACCGGATAATCGCGCACCGGATAATCGATATTAACTGTCATTTTATTTAGGCCACTACCTGCCCACATTTGGTGTAGTGTTACAAATTACTGTGTGACTGTCATGGCCCCACAGTGCGGTGAGAGGGCACCTACCAATAACATCTGGCAGAAACCCAACAGTATGTGTTGAGTACACCTCATTCAGATGATGATTCCACAGAAGGGGTGAAACCAATCCAGAGTTTGCCATTCGTGAATAAAAGTTGCCGGGTCAAAATCAGTCTGGAAGGCCCAATGGGTCTAAAGATTGATAGACCTTATGTGTAGGTGGGGCTATTCAAGGTGACTTATGCATTACACAAGATGTATGTACTGTATGTTGAACTTATACTAATAGCGCTTTTCCCCCTTTTTTTCTGGCAACAAAACTGACACCTTTTGCAAGGAATCATGTTTACATTAACCACAATACTTGCAGTCAAATGCAAACAAAAAACGATACTCTGATAATTTATGCAATGTCCTTGAAATTGATTGGTCCACACCAGAGACAGCTTTTCTTAGAGCCTAGTCTCATATGGTGTTGTGGTTAATGTTAACATGATTCCTTGCAACAGGTGGCAGTTTTGTTTCCAGAAAAAAAGGAGAAAAACTCTATTAGTATATTTGGGTACTGGCAAAGGAGGCCTCATGATGTATGTTGAACTTGTTTCGCACCGTACATAGCCAACCGTGCTCCACGGAGGTGCGGGGAGGGAGTGTGTGCATGCAAAGTACCGCCGATACCTTTGTGCCCATGAAGAAATCCTCGCTGCGCTTGATTCATAAGCGCCGCCTTGAGACTGTATTCTTCAATTCCAACCACAACCTGGGTCGATTCCATTCTACAAACCACAACGGTACATCACTCGTCACCGTCAAGTGGTGGCGACGTCATCCGCAGCGCTTGTGCCAAGCTAGGTGCACTCTGTAGCCATCGTGTAGCGTGTGTGGAAGGCTCGCCGCTGGCGGAAGGTCACGGGACAGAGCCCTGGGGTGCCATGGGTTGACTGATTGAGATGACTGGCAGATGCACCACCTTTGCCCCCTACTATGCTAACTTGCTGCGTTTTATCCATCCTGCGCTCTGCTCGTTGTTGTGAGCATCGCTCCGCTGCCCTCCTTTGTTGATGCCCAATAGCATCCTTCACGAGCCTCCTCCATAGAGGCCGATCTTGACACCAGTGGTACCAGTCTTCGGCAAGTCCACTCAGCTCCGTATCCTCCTGTACTGCATCAGTCCATCTCTTCTCCAGGCCGTGCCACGCGAATATAGGCCTCTCTATTTGGTTAAACAGAATCTGCTTGGGCGTGCGGTGGCTGAGCATGCGAGCTACCCACGCTCCCCACCTGTGCCACCTCGCGTTTATTATTCTACACAGGCCAGCAGAAGTTTTGTAAGAAGATAATAATTACATTTATATAGCGCTTTTCATCAAGGATCTCAAAGCGCCACAAAGATGTGGCAGTTACCCACACTCTACCCCACCACATGCAACCCACCGAACCACTGTGATTGTACCTATTCATACCACTTCCACGCCCGGACGTGGAATCGAACTGGCGACCTCCGGATTTGCAAGCGCGAGCCATTACATCGCTGTGGGCAGCAGCCATTCACCTTCATTTTGTAAATTCATTATAATGGAAATGTTCGACTTTTTTAATTGAATCCACAAAAGGGAATTGTTTTCATCTCCTGTCGCCTCTCATCTCACATCACCGGGCACGGGTGAATTGACCAAAGCAATGAGGACTATTCGCCAACTTGTTCCAGAAGTTTGCAGTGAATATATATTGGGTTAGGGTTAGGGATGAGATCATGCTGCTGGGGATAACCCTAATAGACATTGGGTTAGGGTAAGGGATGGGATCATGCTGCGAGAGATAACCCTAACCCTAATAGACATTGCGTTAGCGATGGGATCATGCTGCTAAAGATAACCCTAACCCTAATAAACATTGAGTTAGGGATGGGATCATGTGACGGATAACCCTAACCTTAATCGATATTGCATGCCATCTGCTTCACGATGGATGTTAATGATACTCTGTTATCATTTGAAAAGGGTAGGCCATGATGTACTAGTGTCATGCTCCAAATGTACCAAATTCTAAACATTACACCGCAAATTCATAAAATACTCAATTGGTATTACACAATTACATTGCACATAGCGACCATCTCCCCCTGCTGTTAGCCTAACAGGCAGGTGCTGATTCGCTATGCCGCACGGGGACAGTTGCCACTGGGGATGCCCTTTCTCAATGTTTGAGACGAGATCTGGAGCAAGGTCCTTTAAAAAGTTGCCGAGGCATTTAAGCAAGCTCCATACACATGCGAATATGTGTATTGTCACGGTTGGTGCTAGGCTATCATGCGGACTCCGGTCATTTTTGCAACAGCAGTGGCTTCTGGCTGGTCATCGAACAAAGACGGTCACCACATCGCGATGCGCTTGCGGATGCGCTTCTGCAGCCGTCTGGAACGCTCTTCTGATAGGAAGCCACTGGAGCTGTGCACTTTTAAATCGTCTCGATTGAAAGTTAATTTCTTTAACACTATGGGAACCTCATTTGCCAGTAAAAATATGATAATTGGTTCTTTACCCTTCTATCTGGCAACAAAACTGACACCTTTTACAAGGAGTCATGTTTGCATAGACCGCAATACCTGCAGTCATAATGCAAACAAAAGAACATAACTCTGATAATGTGTGCACTGTCCTTGAAGTTGATTGGTCCACACCCGAGACAGCTTTCCTTAGAGCCTAGTCTCATATGGGTTGGACCAGATGACGCCAAAAGGCGCACAACTCAAAGACAATGCACCATCAGAGTATGAGAGCTCGGGGCAAGCATCTACACTATGGGAACCTCATTTGCCAGTAACAATATGATAATTGGTTCTTTACCCTTCTATCTGGCAACAAAACTGACACCTTTTTACAAGGAGTCAGTTTTGTTGCCAGATAGAAGGGTAAAGAACCAATGATCAACTTCTTATAACACTGCTGCTTTTTGCGTTGAGTTCTTCCCCTGCACCTACGATTGGCACGGTTGGCTACGTACAGTGCGAAAGAAGTTCAACACACACCCACACACGTACATACAGGCTAGATGCAAACCTTCTGGCGATGGTCAGGTTTTGATAATTGGTGGCGTCGTCGTTGTTTCCAGTACTGTTCAGAATATGCCACTTTCTCCGTAAATAATTCAGCAAATCTCCGTAATTGCAGTACTCCGTAATAACCAGAATGGGATCTGTAATGAGACATTTAAAATCAGCATCGTCGTTGTCATCATCACCATAGTGGAGGTGAGGATAGTAGTAATGATCATGAGTATTATGATCATCATCATCATCATCACCATAATTATCATCTTCATAACCACAACCATCATCACTATCAACATCATCACTGTGAGCACAACAGTCAGTTTTATCACCATCATATCATATCATCATCACCGTCGCTGGGCTTAAATTTCTCTCTGGCTAGGCGACCCGAAAATTTGTTTTCCATCCGGCTCACCACATCAGGTGTAAACATTCCACCCTGAATGTGGCTACTCGCCAGGTGCTTATGCCAGGCTACCAACAACCTGGGAAAAACATCCACTCCCGTCACCCCCCGTCAGCACCTTCACGCGTGCACGCTCCCAGCAGGTTGACGATGTTGAGGTGGCGTCCCAGGTGACTCATGATCTTCAGCTCCGACATCAGCGCCTCCTTGTGCGCATGGTGTGCCCTGGCTGCGCAGGCAAGACGACACGGGGACATGTTGTAGTACCGTTGTTAATTGTTTGTAAAGCGAAGGCGCCATGTAAATTACGTGGAGATGCAAGTGGTGGTCAAGGGGAACCCACGCTTGAGCATCTTGACGGCCACGCGGGTCACGGAGCCCTGGTGCGGGATCCCGTGGGCCTCGGCCTCCACCACCTTCCCAAACTCGCCACAGCCGATCGTCTTCCCTGCACAAGGCACAGACATGGCCCGTCGTGTAGCCGTACACAACACGTGCTGGGAGCGAGTCGCGCCTCTGCATGGCACACAACCGGGATGGGCGGTGTGCCTAGCAAACGACGCCCCGACCGCCTTTGTCTCACTCTTTCTTATGTTTACACACTGCACCCAGGTACTCGTGTAAAGGCTGAGTCGACCTATAGGAGGCCCAAGCCAGATTCAGTTATTCACCACCGTTGTTAGCTGTGAGCGGGAATCAGCTGGTCACCGGATTCGTAGCGCTACGCACAAATACACTCACGGATATACACGCACGCTTCATACTAAATACGAAGATCCCCGTGCTGCCTTAACAGACTAATGGGGTAAGTGCTGTAAGCGAGTATCACTTATGAAAGCCGGCACGGCACACGATAAGGTGGGTGGCCAGCACCACGCCCAACCGCCTTTGTCTTCCCAGTGGTGATATTTACATGCCACATCAGGTACCTATTTGAAGCTAAGTCGACCTAGGGGAAACCCATGACCGGTTCAGATAATGGTCACTGGTGTTGTCCGTGAGCGGGAATCGAACTCGGGTCGCCAGGTTCGTAGCGCAGCGCACTAACCGCGACTCTACCGCTCTCCCCACAACTTAACACGATACATATATACACATGAACTTTGACTAATGTGACATCGCTGGATGTCGCCATGCTGTGGGTGTAGTACCAGCCCTGGAGGGGCACGGTGTGCGCTGGACCATAGCGCTGGATGGCACCAGGCTGTTGGTGCCGTGCTGACCCTACGGGACAGGGTGTGTGGGTGCCGAGCGATGGATCGGGTCGTGTGAGGCCATGACACTCTGGTTGACCCGGGAGGGCACGTGACCGGTTAAGTGGACAGAGGGGCCCCCAGAGGGGGCTAGCGGGGGTCACGTGATTGGGACCCAGATCCTTCCCGAGGGTGCTAGAAGGTGGGCGTGGCCAAGGGCGGAGCCGGTCACGCCCACAGAGAATATCAGCAGGGTCTCGAGAGGGACCGCGGGGGTTGTTGTTCATCCCGGGAAAGAACCCTTCGTCTGCGATCTCTGTTCTACGAGCACGTGTACCCGGGCAGATGTTGTAGTCCCGGGTCCATAGCAACAGTTACGTGGTAACTAGTGTAGTAACTAGTGTAGTAGTGTAGTAACTAGTGTAGTAACTAGTCTAGTAACTAGTCTAGTAACTAGTGTCGTTAGCCGGGTGGTCACCACCCGACGTTGTTATTCTGTTAAGGGGACGTTGCCCCGTGTGTTGGAACTTAATAAAATGCGTTGCCTCCTAAGTCTAATATAAAATACACTCTGTCTTTGTATCTATATATACATACATGGTCTAATGATGCATATGTATGTGAGTATATATTTATGGATCTGTACAAGTCTGTGTCAGCCTATGTCTTTAAGTCTGTAAGCCTACATGGCTCTATATGCAAGTCTGAATCTATATAAGGCTGTATAAGGTCTCTATGTAAGTATATGTCTCTGTGTAAGTCTATAGATCTCTATGTAAGTTTACGAGTCTCTGTGTAAGTCTATGGGCCTCTTTGTAACCTGGTTCTCTCGTCCGCTTGCACCGCTGGCGACGGGCTCACCCAGAGTGAGGAGGCTGGGGTCGAGCTCCCAGCGCACGGGCTCGTAGGGCAGGGTGGACGGGTCGATGTAGATGTACTCGTTGGTTTCAGCGTTCACACTGCTGATGATCTTCCACCGAATCTCGTAGTGAGGCTTCTGCAATGTCAATTCACAATACGATTATCATCATCATCGTTGCTGCCCTCGGCCATGGTCAATCCACTGCAGGACGAAAGCCTACCCCAAACTGTCACCATCTCTCACGATCCTGGGATAACACAATCAATCCTGCGCCTACACACAAACTCACTTCATAGCTCCGTCTCCTCGGAAGATGCATTCAGTGCCATCCCTTGGCTGCTTTCCCATTATTGTACTTGACCTTCGGTATTTTAAATGATGAGTGATCATACGTGTAGGAGGACCTGGGAAATGTCCACGGGTGCGACACTATCCCAACAGATGGAATATGTGGAGATTAGTCGCACTTGCTGTGCTGCTTTCTTCTGGAGTGCCAGGGTACGGGCACCTCAACAACACCCATGGGAAGGGTGGAGCCTGGTGGACATCTGTGTGGTCCACCAACCCTCACTGCTTCCAGTGCGGGATTGCCGGCATGGGTGATGTCATTAACCTGCTTGCATTTCACGACGCGATGATTATCACGATGTCAATTGGAGCTCGTGTTCTGATTTCAGTACCGATCTCCACTAACGCACCTGGTGGTGTTTTACTCTCGGTGACCAATCTCCGGCGTCGCACCTGGTTGTGTTTGTAGAGGAAGACGATGAAGAGGGAGATGAGGAAGACGAGGAACACCGAGAGGGTGAGCGTCACCTCGACAAAATTGTTCCCCTTGCCAGACAGTTTGAAGACGCTCTGGATCACAACCGGTCTTTCCAAGCCGCTCCCTGGGAAAGGGGAGGAAAGGACTTTTAAGAGACCCAAAGATATAAATAGAGACCCAAAGATTTACAAAGAGAACCGCAGATTCACATGGAGACCCATAGATTTATATTTACATAAAGACCCATGTATACATTTTTTTTACATTTACCAGCATCTCTTCACCATCAGGGCATCTCTTTTAGAGGGTCATAATCAACCCCGTCTATTCCTTATCATGCCACTCACTCTACGACTTCTCCCTCTCACCCCTTAAACTACAATAGGTGCTGAACTAATCTTAAACTCTCACGGTCACAAACGTCGCATCTGGATTCCCTACCAGCCAGCGCCTCCAATCATTGCACTGATGAATTCCCACGTTGTGAACGCCTCTTTTCAGTTCGGTGCTTTCCGTCCTTCGCTTAAATTGGGCAAAGTGACCCCCAGAACCCTGCAAACGACCACCCCCGCCCCATCGCTGACTCATCAACCATCTCCAACCTCTTTGTAGCACTCCGCCCTTGTCAGAATCAAAGTGTGGTTCACTTTAGCTTCCAGTTTCTGTCGCCTGCAGTCTGTCTACTGCGCAGCTCGCTCGACCGCGGCTGCACTTGTTAAGACATCCTCTCCTCTCTCGACAGCAGTTCTATGCCTGCTACCTTCGACACTTTAAACTTCAAGATTTTGATTGAATGCCTCGAATATGATTTCACCATCAGCGGGCACAGCCCTCCAGGGAATTCCAAAGTGTTGTCGTGCGCAAGAAGGATTGTTGCGACCCGCAGTGCGGCGAGTGAAAGGGTGAATGAGTGTGTTGTCGTGTAGCGGTGAGCGCGCTGCGCTACGAACCCAATGGCCCGAGTTCGATTCCCGCTCACGGCCAACACCAGTGACGATTATTTGAACTGCTTCTGGGTCACCCCTAGGTCGATTCAGCCTCAAATGAGTACTGGTGCGGTGTGTAAACATCGCCACTTGGGTGACAAAGGTGGTCGGGCGTGGTGCTGGCCACCCACCCCCTCGTGTGCCTTTCCGGCCTTCGTAGGTGCTCGCTAACAGCACTTGCCCCAACAGTCTGTTACAGGCTATACGGGGGAATCTGTGTTTGTCGTGACCTGTAGTGTGGTGGTCGTTGAAAAATGTGGATGGCAAGAGCCCTCAACGCGGGTGGAGGCATGAACGAGCGACGTTCTTGAGGAACGGCAACCGTGGTGGGAGCCATCGCAGAGAGGGTTGTGTTGTTCCTTGCCATTAACGTGAACAAAGAAGTCCACAGACGTCTCGTTGTCTTCGTTCCTCGCGACGAACGTGTAGATACCTCCATCCTCCGGTGACACTCGGTGAATGACTCTCCCATCACACGTGTCGCTACAACACATTGGCGAATTAGACAGTCAGTTAATTACATGACCATCACCCTTGCTGCTCCACGCATTCATCAGTCAATTCATTTGTAACCATCAGCCGTGCAGCTACACACATGAATCAATTAATTACACGACCATCACATGGTAGCTACACATATCAATAAATTAGAGAATCGGTGAATTAATTAAACAATCATCACACCTGCAGCTACACACTACACGTGAATGAACCAATCAAATCGTTAGTCACTCATAACACTTTTTCATGAGCAAATCCGAGCCGAGTTAGAATGGGGCCAGAATGGTACGGGTGAGTTTTCCCACTCGCCTTCTTGCTGCGCCAAGCCAGAGCCGAGCCCTCATGCGCAGACTACCCAAGACTTCTACATTTTACTTGATACAGCTGTCGTGGCTGTGACGGTTCCACCTGAAGACGGAGGCTTGTGTTGCCTCCGAAACGTCGTGATTTTTTATTTTATTTTACTTTTATTAATTTTAATGTTTTACCTACGTGACTTGACCGAAAAAACCTAAGATTATGTACCCAAGACTTCTGAGTCGGGCTCAGGGCCCAGCAGAACCAGTGGGTGGGCCTGGTGGTAGTCAAGGCGGTGGTAGTCAAGGCGGTGGTAGTCAAGGCGGTGGTAGCCAAGGCGGTGGTAGCCAAGGCGGTGGTAGCCAAGGCGGTGGTAGTCAAGGCGGTGGTAGCCAAGGCGGTGGTAGCCAAGGCGGTGGTAGCCAAGGCGGTGGTAGCCAAGGCGGTGGTAGCCAAGGCGGTGGTAGTCAAGGCGGTGGTAGTCAAGGCGGTGGTAGTCAAGGCGGTGGTAGCCAAGGCGGTGGTAGCCAATGCGCGCGATGTCAGTGGGCACGCCGCGAGGAGACGACCCTCACTCCACGCCGCGGTGGCTGAGAGACGTTCACTACCTCGCCTGGATTACAGAAGGCCGTGGGTTCGATCCTGACGCCTGTTGTATATTTGGCGTTTTCCGGGTCTTTTTCCATCCATATTTAGAATCCATGTGCGTTTACAGTATTTGCTGCTATAAATGTCCACATGATGATGACGATAAGCCACTTTGTTGAGCTATCATTTGTGGCCAGGTTGCTTATGAAAAACAGTGCTTTATGGCTCAGTGGTGCCTTACCTGGTTAAACAAATAGATGGTTTACATCTCTTTCCCAGCTCTTGTAACAACAACAAGCTTTGCCCAACCCAAGAAACGTGTTACCCTCTTGCCTATTACAACTTTTGACGGAGCTGCTTCGTCGCCGGTCATCCTCCAGATTAGCACGGTCGGCTACGTACAGGGGAACGAAGTTCAACAATCATACACTTGACATTTTGGGTCTTTGGGGCCCTGCGCTCAGCAAATCCATAAACACCAAAACCCTCTGGCACAGACGTGCCTCGACCCGTCTGTGGGATGGCGCAGCAGCACCTGGTTTCATTGTTGCACAAATCCCCGGGGCCGTGGTCGAGCATCACCGTGCCATTGCGCAGCCACTGGCGTTGGGTCTCGCGAGGGTAGGATTCGATGGCGACCTTCATCTGGAGCGTCTCCCCTTCGCTCAGCTGCAGCTCCCAGGGCCCTTCCACGCTGAGCGCCACGTAACCTTTCTCTGAGCGCACGCGCGCCCAAAGAGAGAGAGGAGGTGGAGATGGATGGTCGCATCGACATCAGGGCAGCATTTCTCATGGATAATACAGTTGACGATCAATTATCTGGTGTGAGATTATCCGGCTTTCAATATTATCTGGCTGTAACCAGTCCGGCGATCGGCCTTGTGTGCGTGACAAAAAAAGTAGCAATGCTCGATTTCAATGTCAAATATTATATACAGGACATTATACACTACATACTACAATTAAACGATGTAAATACTGCACGTTTATACATTATCCATGACTAATAACTACAGTAAAAAATATATAAATCCATGATAAATTGTAGGGGAAGGCCCCACCTCTCTAATTTGTAAATCCCTAATCGAGTGACAAATTTGCAAGGGTGGCACAGTTGGGTTTTTTACAATCGAGTTTAATTGTAATTTTTATATTAAACCCGATCATCTGAGATTGTGAAAAATCCGGTGTAATTGGTTCTAATTGCAGAACCGCACTTCGCCAACTTCTCAACGATGGGCTTCATCCATTCCAAGCTTAGGAACTCACTGGCGCCCACGATTGTGGAGAAGCTTGTGTTCATCAAGACCAACCTGCCCGCCGCATTCTACGACTACCCCGTGCCCGATGGCCCCGAGTACAATAGCAGCACCGACGAGGAAGCAGCCTAAGCCTATCAGAGTTTCGTATTCATTAAACCAGGTTTTAATTCCCCGAAATCGGGTTTAATTGTATTAAAGAAAAAACCCGATGCCTGCCGCTGGAAAAATCGGGCTTTTTCCACCCATGCAAATTTGGACCCTGACGCCGGCACACAACGCCCTACACATTTTAAAGGGCGCTGCGGTGGCTAGGAGATGTTAACTCCCTCGCCTGCTATGCAGGAGGTCGTGGGTTCAATCCTGACGCCTGCATATTTGGAGTTTGCGTGTTCTCTCTCCCCGTGGTCGTGTTGAGTTTTCTCCGAGTCCTTCGGTTTTACCTTTACATTTAGAATCAATGTCACGTGTTTAGAGCATTTGGCTGCTATAAATTTGAGCTATACAGATCTGTGCAGCTCATTCGGGCCCTACCTGGTAAAATAAACAGTGTTTGTTAGAGTTTCGTTTAAATGACGTCAGGGGGGTCGTTAGCGCCAGCTGTAAAGCAGACGCAAACACGTTGATGGTGAATACGCGCGGCAATGTTCACCGAGGGTGACTGCCTGATTCGAACGATGAAACTCCGGAACAAGCGGGAAAAGGCGCCAATGCAGGGCCACGTCCACCCCCCCCCCCCCAACGTCGCTTCCCACCGGGTAGGGCGCTTCCCACCGGGTAGGGCGCTTCCCACCGGGTAGGGCGCTTCCCACCGGGTACGGCGCTTCCCACCGGGTACGGCGCTTCCCACCGGGTACGGCGCTTCCCACCGGGTACGGCGCTTCCCACCGGGTACGGCGCTTCCCACCGGGTACGGCGCTTCCCACCGGGTACGGCGCTTCCCACCGGGTACGGCGCTTCCCACCGGGTACGGCGCTTCCCACCGGGTACGGCGCTTCCCACCGGGTAGGTCGCTTCCCACCGGGTACGGCGCTTCCCACCGGGTAGGGCGCTTCCCACCGGGTAGGGCGCTTCCCACCGGGTACGGCGCTTCCCACCGGGTACGGCGCTTCCCACCGGGTACGGCGCTTCCCACCGGGTACGGCGCTTCCCACCGGGTAGGGCGCTTCCCACCGGGTACGGCGCTTCCCACCGGGTACGGCGCTTCCCACCGGGTACGGCGCTTCCCACCGGGTAGGGCGCCGCCCTCGAGTTCGGCGCGGCCAGCGCTGGCAAGAAAATCTCACCGACCACGCGAAGCCAAAGGGACTCGTTGAGGGAGGCCGTCATGGACACCGCCTGGCACGAGTACTCTCCCGAGTCCTCGACCCGCAGGGGACCCAGGGCGAGCGTCCGCTCGAGGAGGAACTGGCCAGCGGAGCGGTGCGAGTACTCCGTGGTTTTGTTCAGAGGAAGCTGAGAGAGACAGAGAGAGAGAGAAAGGACATTATCGGCCATTCCCTGCAACGTAACTACAGAATGGCGGCAAGGTGGTGGTGGTGCAGCGGCGACGTTCGTGTCGACACACCAACAAGCGCCTGGGTTCGACTCCCGACTCGGGGTGCCTTGCCGCGTGCAGCTTCTACATTCTGCCGCCCTCGTTTGTCCTCCCATTGCTAAAAACCCACCGCACAATGTGGCCGGCATTGACCTCAACATATACTTCACGACGACGTCATGAGAGCCAGTGATGCTCTCCTCAATATACAATTGCCCAATACAAATGCAATTACAATACAATTGCATACACGATACGTAAACAGAATTACCAGTGTGGTGAAGTATGGTCAAGCAGATTTACACGACGTGCGTAGCGTCAGGACTTCCTCGTCCAGCAGCGGCAGACTCAGAGCTGTACCACATCGGATGCGTTACTCTGCCCGAGGTCGTAGACAAACCCCCACAGTGCCCCCTGTCGACTGATGAGGCCAGACACGTCAGAGTGCTCGAATTGTAAATGTTGTGGGTTTATATTCTCCACAACATCGGTTAGTGCTGAACTAGTGACGAATTGACACGTTTTGTTCACGTGACATAACCTTACTAATTGGCTGTGGCGGGTGTTGGCGGACTTAATGACACATTTATATTTACGTCATCTAACCAAAACACGCATCTATGATGGGCGATATTGGTCGCGAAAGCCGGCTACGTGTTAATAAACCACGTGTGGAGGTCCAATACCCCTCGCAGACCACGGCGGGTACTTGGCTAAGCTCGAGCGTGACGCCCTGCTTACTGAAGTTATTCATCGCAGCGTCACATTGCAAGATGCTGACTTGCGCAAGCTTGCATTCACTGCTTGTTGAAGAATCGGTAGGAGTTAATGTACTTACGCAATTAGCCCTTATATACCTTTATTTATTCACCCTGACTCACCATTTCTCTATTTTACACTTCTATCGGTTTTTATTCTATCGTAACTCGCTGACCCACTCCTACTGGATTTCTGTGAGAAAGAGCTTCATAGCTCATCGGATTCCTCCTCCAGTCTAAATAAAGATTTATGATTCTGTACAGAAAGTGGTCATCATCAGCTGCGGTCAATCCACTGTTGGACAAAGGCCTCCCCAAGCCACCGCCACCTCACAGGATCTTGCGACGCAATGGTCCATCCAGCACTTTCACACAATTCGATCACATTGCTCCCAACTCAGTCGCCCGGGGTTTTTCCCCATGTCTAAATCGTGCGACTTCATCGTTCCTCTTCCTTTCCCCCGTGCACTGGCTCTCTGTAAAGTGCAGCAATGACTTCAAGAGTAGAGTAGTCTCCGAGAGAATGCTTTTAATCCGTTCCACGAAAACTACTGTCAACCAAAATGACTGCTAATAAAGTTCACTTATGAGTTGAAAAAATTAGTAAAAATCACTAAGTCTGCAAGAGAGCGGTTTCCACTGCCAAAACAGAACACGTAATATAGTCTTGGTTCTTTCGGCAAAGTCACGTAGAAGGGAAATAATAAAATAATATAAATAAAACATAATAAAATACAATTCTCACGACGTTTCTACTGCAACACAAGCAATCATCATCAGGTGTGAAATCCAATGAATTTTCTTGCTGTGGATTTCACACCTGATGATGATTACTTGTGTTGCAGTCGAAACGTCGTGAGAATTTTATATTTGTATTATTTTATTATTTCTCTTCTACGTGACTTTACCGAAAGAACCAAGAATATGAATCCCTGCAGTCACGAAAGCTTTAAATCAAAAGAAAACGTAATGTAAACAAAGCTCGTCAAGGTCTAAACGCTCATAAATGGGCATCGCTGATTGGCTGAGTGCATGGCTCAGCCCACTTAGCGAGCGCTCGGATTGGCCGAAATTGGCGCCCGCGTGCGTAACGTAGCGGGAATCTAAATGTTAACGTGAAGTCGAATGAGAGGCGAAACGTTACCCGAAAACCCGTTAACCGATGTAACCGTTAGCCCGAGTACCGGTGCCGAGACGTTGTCACCTTATTCAGCGTCCACTCCAGGCTGACCCTGCGATCTTCGTTGGCCACTTTGCAGATCACGTTTAGGTCCTCTCCCACCTTCCGCACGGCCCCCCTGGTGCTCAGAGTCAGAGGACCCAGGGCGGTCGCTCCTAGGGCACGGAGAACAGCCGAGGAGAACGCGGCGATACGCGTCAACGGGGTTGTGACGTTGCCATGACACTTTAATTCATTATCGTTACGATTCCGTTAGTTTGCTCAGAAAAGCCTCACCGAGTCCAGTAGAAGTCCCTGCCAAGGTTCTGCAGTAAAAGGGCAGCGGAGCTGCTGTGTGTAATCCCACGAGTCATTTTCAGGTACATTGTGAGTCATTATTTTAAGAATTCTAGGCCACCATAGAACCTGGACTGCAACTGAACACGACTCTGCTGGCAGGGGTTACGTTTGCCGCGAGTGTAAACTCAATTGAGTTTGCCACATTAAAAAAATCACCCGCATGGGGAAGCGGGTTCGTTCCCCATCTTTCAATCACCTGCTTTTTACAACTGGTTTAGTTTATGTTGACGGTGTGCGCGTGTCACGACGTGATGCAACGGGCCCGCGCATTGCCTCAATTAAAAACCAAATCACTCGCAAATCACTCAATGAGGAATTAGATACAGGGACATTGCCATGCTCCTGTGAAATGACTCCACGCTGTGCATGAAACACAGCAGGCAGAAGCAGCAGCAGCAGCGCCTTCCATTTGTTGCAAAACACCGAACGAACTCCGTAATCAGGAACCATTTTTCAACTGGCACACTTGGAGCATGGGACAGGCACACAGACGGTGTGCACTCGTTTCTCGAACGGCGTCACGGGGGGTGGGGGCTAGCACTCATCTCCATCGGCGGTCCTTGACACAGCGGTGAAAACTCCACGTTCCCGCGGCGGGAGTCAGGATGTCCATCGGGGGTCGACGCAAACAACCGGGATTCTCTCGCTCGGTTGTCATGGGACGGTACCTGCTTGGATGTTCAGGTAGACGAGCAGCAGCTGCGGTCCCCATAGCAACAAACCCATCGCTGCCTCCCCCCCTGGACCGCTTTGTCCGCTGCCAAAACGTCCAGCGAGGGTCCCAGGGCCGCGTCGCCCAGAGGCCCCTGCAACGGGAGTGATGAAAACGCGTGAACTGGCGGCACACGCACCTATGTGCGCGTGCGTGTGTGTATGCATATATATAGAGGTATATAATGTATAAATTCTCAACCAAATTGTTCCACTGCTGGGCTAATTTTTTTCGACTTTTCCTGTAAGCCCTGTCTGGTGGTTACAGAGGTGAAACCGCTACCCGGCTCTGCCGTGCAGATAAGAATCCATTAAAACCAATATTTTTTTCCACGGGCACACACGTGCTGGGGCTGCTGCTGCTGCTGCGAGGCAGCAATTCAGGTGACGGGCGGAATGTGCCGCGTGTGGCGAACCCAAACACATGCCAGAGATTCTAAACATAATTGTCACTATGCACGTGTGTTTATTATCGCTGTTATCGCTGTTGTTGCTATCGCTGTTGTTACTATCGCTGTTGTTGCCAGCCGGTAACACCCCGCTGCTGGGCACAGCCATCCCCATTCTCTTCCATTCCTTGCTTGCCTCCGTGAGTCTATGGGTCTCTGTGTGAGTCTGTGGGTCTCTGTGTGAGTCTGTGGGTCTCTGTGTGAGTCTGTGGGTCTCTGTGTGAGTTTGTGGGTCTCTATAAGTCTGAGTCTCTTTGTGATATGATGGTTCTTTGTGTGAGTCTATGGGTATCTGTGTGAGTCTATGGGTATCTGTGTAAGTCTATGGGTCTCTGTGTTAGTCTATGGGTCTATGTGTGAGTCTGTGGGTCTTTGTGTAAGTCTATGGGTCTGAGTTTAGGGGTTTGTGAGTCTATGGGTCTCTGAGTCTATAGGTTTCTGTTAGTCAATTGAGTCTCTGTTAGTCTATGGGTCTATGTGTGAGTCTGTCGGTCTCTGTATGAGTCTGTGGGTCTTTGCGTGAGTCTATGGGTCTTTATTTGAGTCTATGGGTATTTGTTTGAGTCCATCGGTCTGAGTCTATGGGTCCTGTTTGAGTCTATGGGTCTTTGTGAGTTTATGGGTCCTTTGTGAGTCTATGGGTCTTTGTGTGAGTCTATGGGTCCTGTGTGAGTCTATGGGTCTGTGTGAGTCTATGGGTCTTTGTGTGAGTCTGAGTCTATGGGTTTCTATGTGAGTATGGGTCTCGGTGTGAGTCTATGGGTCTTGTGAGTAAATGAGTCTCTGTGCGAGTCTGAGTCTATGGGTTTCTATGTCAGTCTGTGTCTCTGTGTGAGTCTATGGGTCTTGTGAGTCTATGGGTCTCTGTGCGAGTGTGTATTGACGACTTGACGCACTTGTCTTCAAATGGTTTCTTTATTAAGGAGTCACGGGCTCACACTCGAACAGGCGGAGACCCACTTTAATAGCCGAGTCTCCCACACATTGCCCTTACATACGATCCTAGGCCACGCCCCCATTCTCGAACCATCTCGCAGGTTCTAGACGCTCGCTCTACCACCAGACTCGACCATCCTCTTCCGTCACCTGGCCACGCTCCGATTCTCGATCATTCCCACATCCACCAGTCCACTCGTACTGCAAGCTGACTCCCCTGTCATTACCTCCCGTGGCCACTAGTCCACTCATACCATAGGTTGACGACTGTCATTACAAGTGTATGGGCCTCTTTGCGAGTCTATGGGTCTCTGTGTGAGTCTCTGGTTGTCAGAGGCTTCCCCCATTCCCCTCCACCCCCTCCCCACTGCCGCTGCTGCTACTGCCCCCCCCCCGTCTCTCCTCCCGCTGTCTCCCTCCGCTTCGCTTCCCTTCTCTCTGCCTCCTCCACTCTCACGCAAGCTGGTTTCGTCTTGCATCAGCTGTTCCCATGGCGTGTCCTTGCCCACTTACAATTGATTTATTGCGTGTTTTTAATAGTCGTGGCGAGATGTTAACTACCTCGCCTGGTCTACAGGAGGTCGTGGGATCGATCCCGACCCTCACGATGCCTGCTGCTGCTGCTGTCTAACCCATGTGAGACTAGGCTCTAAGAAAAGCTGTCTCGGGTGTGGACCAATCAACTTCAAGGACAGTGCACATTATCAGAGTTGTGTTTTTTGTTTGCATTATGACTGCAGGTATTGTGGTCTATGCAAACATGACTCATTGTAAAAAGGTGTCAGTTTTGTTGCCAGATAGAAGGGTAAAAAACAATTATCATATTTGTACTGGCAAATCAGGTTCCAATGGTGTCTATTTGGAGTTTGAGTCTCTCTCTGTCATCACGGCGGCTATGAGATGTTAACTACCTCGCCTGGTATACAGGAGGTCGTGGGTTCGACCCCAACCCCGACGCCTGTATATTTGGAGTTTGCGCGTCTCTCTCTCCCCATGGTCGCGTGCAATTTTCTCCCGGGTCCTTCGGTTTTTCCCTCCACATTTAGAATCAACATCACGCATTTAGAGTAATTGGCTGCTATATATTTCCACATGATAAGCCCCTTCGTTGAGCTATCATTTGTGGCCAGGTCGCTTCTGAAAAAGAGCTACATAGCTCAGTGGGCCTTACCTGGAAAAACAAACATAGTTGAGAGTTGATACCCACACACGACACACGACACACTACCGTGAAACCCATTTACGGCGCTGGGTGGACATCGCAACGGTGACAGCTGATGTCAGCTGCCGTGCAAGGAGGCAGAATCGAAGCAGTTCAGTTGAGTTTATTTTGAATTACCCTGTGAACCAACACGCTCTTGAATTTGATTTCTCGTCTCACGGCGGACTTGTGTAAATGTATGAAGGGCAAGTCCGCTGTGCGAACTAGCTCCACCTTTGTTTCTCAGCCTAAACGGTTGACATTTCTACGCACGTGCGGAAAAATAATTTGAACCACTTTATTCCACATTTTTTTTCCATTCGGTTACTGGGAATCCACAAAAATAACGATTTTAACCACCTTGGTTTTGAGTAAAATTAAGTTCCCCACCCTTCTGGACTACAACCACAATCCCAGAAATTCAAATCCAGGATCTCGGTGTTTTGCATCACGGCCATTGTGAGAAACCTGCGAGAATCTGAGACCCAGACCATGGCACCAGTGGTGTTGGCTAACAGGGTCTCTGACGTGACCATTATGAACCGTCTTAGAGAGAAAGACAGACGCTGGAACCAGCAACATTATTGTACGTATGTTGAACGTCTTTCGCACCGGATGAAGCCAACTGTGATGATCTATAGGTGACAGGGATTTAAGAAACTTGCTCCATTGTTTCCACCAGGACCAGGGATTGAACCGGCCGCCTCTGAATTGCAGAATACACAAAAACAGGAAAACTAAATAACATTAAATTTCACAAAAAAAATTGGCTTTGGAGGAAACTTATTTGCAAGGAAGTGGGGTTTTGTTTTTCTTTCCAAGACACATTTATCGGAACAAAAACATGCATGCCGGCGGCAATCTTCACCAATTTATCAGGATGCCCTAAATTCTTTTAAAAAAGCCACGGTGCAAGAATTCCAAAAACAACGGAAAAAAGCAAGCCGCGAATGTGTGCACCGCACGTGCCGCGTCGCAATTGAGACAAGGAGGTAAATTTGCATTCGCACAAAATTGAAAACTGGTGCATTTATGATGCGTCGATGTTATCCTTGCAGCCGGTGAAATTAAGTCTTTCCTCGTTCCACCGTTGAGCCACCTGGGTGATCTTCGTTGCTCACACTTCCTGTTCATTTTGAGGATCCTGCGAGAAAGATTAACCCAGAACAAATACGGGTAATAATCACGTTTCCACAGTCCATAGGGTAAGCCACATCCCAAACGTGCGCAGTGTCAATAAAGTTCTACAGATCTGGACAGGTGCCCACACACGCAGCTAGCAGACGACAAGGACGCAGGCCCAGCTCAGAGCTCGGCATCTCGCCCTGTCGCGTCGCCGACAGGACGGTCCCGGCGACCCGGCTCGGCCACGCAGGGACACGTGGCACCCGCCGGAGCGCGTTCACAGCTCGCGGCGGAGTTTCACGGTTCGGATCGTGCTGGCTGCACTACTTAATACTGCCGGTTGTAAAAACCGGAAACAGTACGCGCTTCATGGTGAACGCTAGGGGATCTCGTGACGTCGCTCGTAGAAGGAGGCCATTGTGTGCCAGCGTCACGGTCCACACGAACGCATTGAGGGTGGTGCGTGGTATTATTTTTTTTTAAACAATTTTTTCACAATAATTATTTATCCCGCGATTCGCAACCCCGTCAGAAGATCTTGCAGGGTGGTGGTGGTGCGTCAAAATCAGTGCGCGTGACCTCACAGTGGTCGGAAGACGAACGTTTATACAAGTGTCTGTCACGCGAAGCACCCAGCCACGTTGACGATTGGATGCTCCGTCTTCCCAAGATTTGATTCCTCGTGCCCGAGACTTGGTCGGACGGTTCCTTGATTCGTTTCCAGAATCGTTTCTTGGTGGACGGTGGCATCAAAAGACGACGGCTCGTGGTGTCACCACACGCTCGAATGGGACAGCGGCTGCTGAATCGAAGGCAACTTCTGATGGACAGTCTGCAGCTCACTCAACAACAGCAGCAGCAGCGATATCATCAGACGGTTTTAATGATGACCGGTGTGTTATGCTGCACCGGTGTACAGCCAATACGTCCATATACCGAAGAAAACAGAAATATACCTGAAAGTTCCTCGCAAGATCTCTTCGCATATCCTCCACCGAGTGCTGGCGGGGCGAGTGACTGGGTAGCGAGTAGCACCAACGATGGCCAACATGGCGCACGAGGGAGGGAGTGTGTAGCAAGCGCTACGTCCGGCCACGTCGGTCTCCTGTGCTGAACCTTACCCTGCACCAAGTATTATTTAAAGCCGAGTCGATGGAGAGGAGGCCCAGCGCTGGTTCAGATAATCACCACTGATGTTGGCTGTCAATGAGAATCAAACTCGAGCCACCGGGTTCATAGCAGTGTCCCGACCCACTGCACCACCACTCCCCATGTGCACCAAACATCCACAACCCTCACTGGCTGGAATGAATATATTCAAAAATGTAATGCTCATTTACCCAGGAAAGTCTCAAGACTTTTTCAGGAGGTTCCTGACAATGACTTTGTTTGTATTGCAAAAAGGCTCCGATGTTGCCGCTTGATGTAATCTCAGTTTCGTGATTTGGAGGCAACTTTCAGTATTGGCGAATACCAAGTGACAGCACTTTGAATTTCACACGTCGGCTTTTGTTATCGCCCGATAATGCTGGTCATAATTGCCGGCAAAACGTTACAGTATTCCAATTGTAAATGTTGTGAGTTTATTCTCAAACACACAACCGCTGTGCAGAACTAGTCACTAAACTAAGCCAATTGCTCTTTTTCAGAAGCGGCCTGGCCACAAATGACGCGAATTGGCACGTTTTGTTTACGTGACGAACCTTACTAGTTGGCTGCATCGGGTGGAGCGTTTTCTCTGGTTACTTATCACGAAAGAACCACGCACAACGTTCAGGGTTTCGGGGAGGGTTGGCGGATCAGCCTCATCTCTACCGCGTGACTGGTTTGGGCCACTTTCAGAGGCCCCGCTGGAGTGTTTGGCCCTGGTCAAATGCCCCAGTTGCCCTTCTCCGCCGCTACACCAAGCCTCGGAGAGACCCTGACTAATACGTCGGTTTAAGACCCGTATACATAAACATAGGCGAATCATTTTCAGCCGAGAACTCGAGACGCCGGGAGCAGGCCCCCTCATTTGCACGAGCTGAGCGGCTCCCCCCCCTCCCCCCTTGTGCCCGTTTGGGGTGCGGCTGGCTGGGGACAGACCACGACGAGCGGCATGCGCTGCAAAACATCTCCCCACACCACCGCTCCACGTCGTGGAAACCGCTGGCCGCACTCGCACGGCAAACTTTCCACCGACGCGGCAGCTGAACAAATGTCGGCAAGGCACAAAACGGCCGTGCCCGTGACACGGGTGCCCCCCCCCCACCCCTCCACGCACGTGCAGTTGCGGGCCCGGTGCAGGTGTTCCTGTTTAAAAGGGGGGACCACATTCCCCGAGGCTACCTGCGCCGATGCAGGAGTCTGTCGCTTCTGCTCGGTCTCCCTCTCCTCTTCAGCCCCCACTCCCTGCGCGTCTCGCTGCTCTTCGTTACCACGCCGAGCTTCTCGCCAGCATTTCCCGAGCACTCTCGTCCACCATCTCCCCGAAGGCAATGAGAACAAGAACTATGATAACAATGATGATGATTGCTTCAAAGAGTAACGCCACATAGAGTGATCTTTCAGATAGAAACAGGATTTCTCCTGTGAGCGCACGTGAACTTTGTACCGTTTAAAATGAGAAACGAAGGCAATCGATGCATTCGTTTCTAAGGAAATTGATGCCTTCGTGATTGAAATTCCACTTTAAAAACTGTGACCAGTTTAACAGTTACAATTTGATATCCCCGCTGATGACGTGCGATGAGGCTGGTTGTTGTTAATCGCCAGCGAAACGTCGTTAATTCAAATGGTAAATGATGTTGTTGTGGATGCATGCATCTGGCCGTGTGTTCCAGTGGAGGAGCTCCGACAAGAATTTTCCCTTTTTTATTTGCGAACTTGCCGTAACCGTGGTGGCTTTTGTTTCTCTCGTTTATCTTGAGCCCCACGACGCAGCCTACATTGTGAGGTTCTTCAATCGTGGCCTGGATTTCGTTGTCGATGGAATGCGTTTTTAATGGTGAGATTTAAAAACGGCTCTTAATCTAAGAATGAACACGACACAAAACTGCCCACAACAGCAAACCCTGTATTTGTATATTACCGTGCGCTACAAGGCAAAGAGAACAATTACGGAGCTAATTTTATAAACAAAATAGCATTTCTTAACAACCAGGCAGCAGAGGGTTGTTGTTTTTTGCGGGTGAGCTGCAACGCTCCCCGGGAACGAGATCCGAAGGCTGCGACAGCATCGCCACGTAGCCCCCGGCGCACGTGGCACGCGCCGCGTGTCCCAGCACGTCCGGACACTGCGTGGCATTTCATCGTGAGCATTTCTCCATTACCGCGGAATCCTTGCCTGGTCAGCACACTATGGCCAAGGGAAAAAGAAGAGAGCCAATTCATGATCACGGTTCCCAAATCCAGCAGGGTGCCCTGGTTGTTCCTGCGGGCGTGCCAAGCGGTCAAGGTACGGGGTGCTGCGTCGTCTCCGCGGTGGAGCGCGTTACGCGTCCCACGTAGTTCCGACTAAACCGAGTTGGCCATCGCGTGCCGGCGTCAGGTTCAACATGTAGCAATTTAAAAAAATGACGCCGAAAATTACTCAATTAGGGATCACACAGCAGCAGCAGCAGCCGCCCCATACTGCAAAACACAGCAGCGCCTTCCCTGCGACACCATATGCACCAAGATTAATGATAAACTTACACGAACGATTACGCAAATCTTTCTCCGCTTAAAATAACGCATCGACCTTGGAGAGCAAGTGGGGAGTGCGTTGATCGAAGAGGCAGAGGCGATAAAAATGTGGTCGTGCCCACAGAAACGGGATAGATAATACCTGGATTTGATGGTGGCAATGGGACTGGCAATATAACCATGCAAGGGCCACCTTCATTTCATGCCATCTGTACCATTAATATGAAAGAAATAAAATTAAAAGCACCAAGATACTGCACTATACATAAAATAACCCTTCTAATATTAGTGGGGCGGGTAACAATGATTGCGTTTGATTACATTTGCAGAGCCACAAGCATTTAAAAATGCAATCAATTGTGATTCCGTTTGATTTGCTCGAAACTAAATCCCGTTAATAATATATAATTCATAGGTTGACAATCTTTGTCTATCTTTATATTGTCTCTCTTTACATTGTCTCTCTTTATATTGCCCGTCTCATATGGACCGTCTCATTCGTACTGGTCGGTGTAACTGGTCTCGTCCCTTCCCTCTTGTACCATCCGTTGTGTTGATACCATCTCATTGGAATTCTCGGTCTCGTGTGTACCATCAGTGATTGTCCGACTCGTTTGTATCGTCTCATTTGTACTGTCCATCTCGTTTGTACCGCTGCATTTGCTCCACGAGCCGAAAGTCACTGCGCATACGCGTATAGCGTGCAAATTTAACCTGGATTAGTGGTCCACAATCTACTTTGACGCACGAATCAATGCAAGCATCACAACCATTAAAATCAACTTCAATGATTGAATTCATCATGACGTGCCAAATGTTTATGCTAGAAATTGCTCAATAATTTCACATCTGACATTAAATAATCCTTTGGCATTTCTCTCGAAGGTGGAAAAATATTCATATTTATGTTTATGTAAGTTTTAGTTTCCCCGCAAGCAACACAGAATCTGGGCCAAAGGTCCGAGAAGTGAGCCGAGACCCACCGAATGACATTGCATGACGATTCCACTCGAGATTGACCCTCCGACTACGTACGTCATAAAAAAAAGCCAAAGTGGTTGCCTGGATAAATGCACATCGAGGCTTCCAGTGCGCACCTCCGAGTCACAGCACAGCGATGCACATTCCATATTCATATAGCAAGCGCCAGTCTATAGGGAAACCAGAACTGTGTTGCTCTTTCCCACAAAGTGGTTCGGAATTTTATCGACCCCAGGAGGCCAGGGATGATTGGCCAAATCAACAGCCAACCAGGATTTGAACTGACGGACCTTCTGATTGGGAGCCCCTGGCTCCACCGCTGGGCCACCCCAGTCGAATTGAAGCGACCAACTCGGCTCTCTGAAGGGAATGAGCGAGTCATAGACATTCACACTTTACACAATTAGAATGTGAATTGTCGTTCAAAATTAGCCACCGTGACCGTTGCACGCACCCCACCAAGCAAATTTGTCGTCACGATTTGCAATCACGGTTACATTTAGGGAGCGATATTTCTTCTCTGTCTTTTACTCACTCTCGCTCGGATAGATTTTTCCGATTTGCACTCCATCTGATTGAAACCGTTCCACTTGCGACGCGGCCCTAAATGTGACACGACGGCAACTTCTCATCGAGCATTTCACTTCCATACACCGTCGCTAAGAATGTGATTTTGTCACAGGGGGGGGGGTTATTTTCATAAAATTCCACGGCTAAGCTGCAGGAAAAATTTAATTGTTCCCAGAAAAATGGGAAAGGTGCCTTGCTTAAAAATAATAATCACAATTTGTATAAATGTATATCAAGTAAAACAATTACATAACTGTTTCAAAGTTCAACAAATTTAAACCAAGTGGCGTATTTGTTATGGTTGTATCGATTTAATAGAATTGAAAGTTCGAGTGGGCGGTCTTTATATTTTTTTAACGGTTGCTGAACAAACGTCCAAAACATCAACTCGGTCGGCAACAAGCAGGACTATTTTATCAGAGTTGTCAACGGGTAAAGAATGCAACGCGTTTTCTTGCATCGAGCCAAGGTCGGTATTGTGGGAGCTTGTGCGGGGACAGAGACGATGGTGGTGACGGGATATGGAATTTCAACAGTGGAGCAGTGGGAGGGAAGATGCGGAGAGAAGTGAGGTGGGACCTGTAGTGTGGCGAGTGAATGATTGGGCGAGTGGTTGAGTGAGTGGGTGATGGTTGAGTGGGTGGGTGATGGTTGAGTTGGTGGGTGAGTGTTTGAGTGGGTGGATGAGTGGTAGAGTGGGTGGGTGGATGAGTGGTTGAGTGGGTGGGTGAGTGAATGATTGGGCGAGTGGTTGAGTGGGTAGGTGATGGTTGAGTGGGTGGGTGAGTGGTTGAGTGGGTGGGCGAGTGGTTGAGTGGTTGAGTGGGTGGGTGGGTAAGTGGTTGAGTGGGTGGGTGGATGAGTGGGTGGGTGGATGAGTGGTTGAGTGGGTGGGTGGATGAGTGGTTGAGTGGGTGGGTGGATGAGTGGTTGAGTGGGTGGGTGAGTGGTTGAGTGGGTGGGTGGTTGAATGACATTCCCCTGCCAGGGACAGCACTAGCCGCCTCCACCCCCACACCCCCTCCCATTGCAACCACAGCAGCACCGGTACCGGTTTCAGCTCCGTGACGTTACAGAAATTCTGAGAAGAATGAAGCACCCAAATCTACTGAGCGTCTGCAGCCACGAACCAACATTTCACTTCACTTTACGATTTCCATGACCAGCAGTGACCTCCAAGACCTCTGTGACAAAATCCTAATCTTAGCATACAATTCGATGCGTGCGTCATGAAAAGTAAGACGTTATGTTAATCGATTAAAGAATGTTCGAATACCTCGTTATAATTGAATTGTGCTAATGTAGGCCCCCCAACGAGTACGTGAATACCCATGTGCGCAAGCTGGACTGTGGCCAGGCGGTGGGTTGATGCGGGGTTCTCGTTCGATGACGGGCGATTTTGGCATCGAAGTTAGTGCTTTTACAGACCTGCAACAACAACAAAAAATTGGGATAACATTCAATTCACAGACCTCGGCGACAAACGGTATTTGTAAGCATGTTCAAAAGAACTCTCGCGATTGTGGCAGATGCTCACGGTTCCAATCCCGTGGGCTGCCCCTGGTTAACGCTGCCGGTGCATGGACGGTAGAACACGACGTGGGCATCAGTCAAAGCTCCCGGGGAGTCGCTCGCGAGAGCGAAGAAGCCATTTTGTGTCCACGTCACGGTTCAAATTTGACACATTTTGAAAATTACACGGAAAATACTCAAATTGGCATAACACAGGCTAAAATCGCCCCCCTAACTGCAAAAAACGACTACAGACTGTAAAACACAGTGGAGTGGTCCGTCGGTTTACAATGCCATCGATTAACAATAATTTCAATGAACGATGGTTTTGGTGGAACCAATTAATATCGTTGACCGAGGGACCACGTGAGTGCCTTCCTTCACAATAGCCCTTGCTTGCTGCGAGCATGATGCGAATACCAGAGTCGCTAAGCCGTCATTGTGCCGTGTCACACGGTAAGTGCGCAGCATCGCCGCTGTCACGGCTGCCCCCTCCGGACACTCACCCATCTTCTTCTTGTAGCACGCGTCACAATGGACCTTCTTGGCCACGATCCGCAGCTTGTGACCGTCACCCACGTGGCCAAGGGAACAGCTGCAGCTGGCGCACTGATTGACCAATCGGGGTCGAGGAGGTGGGAATGTTATGGATTTGGGAATAAAAAAAAATATGAGCATAAATACGATGCTCCCTCGGTTAACGATAATAATTTGGTTTCACAAAAACCATCATTCATTGACATTATCGTTAATCGAATATAGAAAAACATGTTACGGGCTTCATTTGTTCCAAGACAATCAGAAGTTAACCTTTGTCGCCTTAAAAACATAGTTTATAATATTTAAACAAGCAAGTTTAATGAGTAAACGTTAAAGAACATATTAAAGCGTTAATATCAATAGAAACAAGGATAAAGAGTGAATAAAGAGCGTAAAAAGGTGCATGAATATAGCATAAAATAATGATTATTATCTGAAGTTAAGAAGATGAATGGCTTAGGTATTCAAGAGAGCTGCTTCCATGAGCAGCGCTCACTTGAGACCGTAAATTCAGCTGTGACGGTCCCACCTGATGACGGAGACTTGTGTTGCCTCCGAAACGTCGTGATTTATTATTTTATTTCTATTATTAATTTATATTTTTTACCTACGTGACTTTACCGAAAAAACCTAAGAGTATGAATCATTGCAGTCACGAAAGCTTCAAATCTAGAATTGAAGAGCGAGCAGCCAGTTGCCCCCAAAACACCCACAAAAGGGCGTCGCTGATTGGCTGAGGAATGCTGCAGTCCACTTAGGAATGCTCCAATTGGCCAAATTTGCCGGTCGTGTAATATTGTAAACACATCGTTCAACGAAAATGAATCGTTAAAAGAAACAATGGGACCCTATGGGAGGCGGACCGTGATCGAAATATCTGTAATCGATGGCATCGTAAATCAAGGGGCCCACTGTATATCAAAATAAGCAGACGAGTCTCCTCCTTGTCGCAGTTGTGCCTCTAGACAAGGGTACTTTGACACATACCATCAGCCACATGGCCTTCTGGGAGTGCATTTTTTCAGCAGCATTGGTTCAACGGGAGCAGAACTCTGGTTTTGATATGTTCTTGCCTTAAAATAACTGTGTCTACGAGCAAGGGCTTAGGCAAGCCCAACTGCTGATGGTACACTGAATGTCGAAACTAGTCCAGAATTTGCCCGTGTTGAACCAATGTTGCTGCAGACGCTGTCTCCCCGACAGACCTGGTCTTCACCTGATGACGGCTGCTTGCGTTGTGGCCGAAACGTCGTGAGAATAATTTAATATGTTTTATTTTATTATTTTTATTGTTTCCATTCTACGTGACTTTACCGAAAAAACCAAGAAGATGTTGTCTGTGTGTCTGTGAGAGCAAGCATTGATGCGAGTCGTTGTGTTTGTGCCTGTGTGTTAGTGCCCGTGTGTGTTAGTCTATGTGTGTTAGTCTCTGTGTGTTAGTGCCTGCGAGTGTTGCCTGCAAGCACCTTGAAGCACTCCTCGTGGTAGTAGAGGCCCAGGTACTCGAGAATGAAGGCCGTGCGCTTCCCGAGCGACGAGCCGCAACGCGAGCACTTCCGCCAGGCATTGCTCCTGGTGCCCCAAAACCACACGGGGATAAAGATAAAGACAAAGGTGCCCACGTAACCTCCCTAGACTGTTTGCGGGTGGACCATCTATCATCGTTGCTGAACGTTTGTTGTCGATCGATCTACTTAATCCGCCGATTGGCCCAGCTCCGATTGTGTGCCAAGTCTTTATAAATAAGAACAAACGGCTGAACCCTTTCTGGCAATAACACAGGTGGTGTTTTAAGATGTTTCAAGTCTACATTAACCACACATCATGCTCATGGTAAAACATGCAAACAAACGCGCTTTCATAATAATGTAATGTATTGTCATGACAACCGATTGGCCTACGCCAAGGCCGCAGCCTCCTCTACGGCCGTGTCTCACCGCCGGTGTTAGACCACCAGAGAACAATACCAAAACGCAAGCGGCATAGAGGCAAAGCAAATATCAAAGTGTTAATAGCTCGGGGATTGAATAGTTATATCTTTTTGGCTGGTATCAAAGTGATGAAAACATATTACAGTGGAGGATGTTAAGATGTTCAATCGGTCTCAAAGACAATACGTTTCAATTATCAGAGTGAATTCGCTTGCATGTTACACCACAAAGCATGATGATGTGTGTGGTTAATGCAGACTTGATGATGCCATGCAACCTGTCGTCACACGAACTCCGGTCATCATCGTCGCAGCAGCAGCGGCTTTTGGCTCAGCCGTCGAACAAAAGACGGTCGTCACCGCATCACGCGGCGTTTTCAGATGCGCTTCTGCGGCCTAACTGGAACGCTCTCTTGCTTCCTATATTTGGAAGCCAATGGGAGACTGTGCTCTTTTAAATCATCTAGATTTACAAACTAATTTATTTTCAATTGCTTTTTGTGTTTAGTTTGTCGTCCTTCCCCCTGCACCTCCAATTAGCACGGTTGGCTACGTGCGGTCCATAATAAGCTCAACAAACATAGTTCCACATACAAACAATGAGTCGGTAAAATCAGCTGCTAAATTAACCAGCCACCCTTGCTGCTCAAATGTTACACTTATAAAGCCAAATACTGTGAGCAGAACACGGTTTTTATTATTAATCTTGACTTAAAGCTTTCGTGACTGCAGGAATTCATATTCTTTGGGTCTTTCGGTAAAGTCACGTAGATAGGTTCAAAGAAAATAACAAAAAACTACGACGTTTCGGTGGCAACACAAGCGGTCGCCATCAGGTGGAGAAGAAAGAGGGGGCGGTCTCTAAAGGCAAACTGTTTATGAAGGTTAAAATGGGCGTAACCCAAGTGTGAGAATGGAGTGGGCGGGGCACAAGGGCCCTGGGGAAGAATGGGCGGGGGAGCTTATGTTAATGTCAGGGATTAAAAACGGTAGGCGGCCACATGTAGGGCGGAGAAGGTTATGTTAATGTGATGGGGGGTTATCAACAAGCCATCCATATATACAGACATAAACACAATTTTAACCGAGAAGATAGGTACAGAGTGAGCAACCAATTTAAGTCATAACTGGCTGTAATGTTGCCATTTCAACACTGTCCGTTGTTCACCAGTTCAACCCCCAAGGAAACCCAGAGCAGAACAGGGGAGAGAATACAAACTCCCGAGTCGGGAATCGAACTCAGGAACTTTCGCTGCGAGGCACAATTTCTACCACTATGCCACAACCCTCCCGCCCAACGCGATGTTCGTTTGTTTGTTGCAGTAGTTGGCGGCCGGACTGAGACCATCAACAAATTCCCCATGACAATCACAGCTCAGCCCACGTGAGCCTCTCGGCCCTTGGGTGCGAGTGCATGTGCATCTTGGTGAATCTATGCTTCTCTTTGTGAGTCAATGCAGGTTTGTGCAGCTCTGCATTAGTCTATAGATGTCCATGTAAGTCTGTAGGGACTTTGTAAAGGGGAAGACACTCATAGAGGCCCAGTTTAACCACCCCCTAGGCTCTACGCAAGTCTATGGGGTCTCTATGTTTGAGTCTGTGGGTCCTCTAATATATAAAGTATATGGGTCCGTGTGAAAGTCACTGGTGGCCAGGCTGAGACCATCAACCCATTCCTCTTGAGAATCCAGTGGCTAAAACCTGGATACGAACTCAGCATCTCAGTATTTCTGACCTCAGAGCCGCTTGGGTCGCCACTGACCAACATAATGGAAATTGTGTCTCGTAAACAATTTTAAAAAATAACAAGCTCTGAAATTCCGACAAAACACCTGATTTTCCGTGTCGGTATTCGGTCGAGTTTTGACCGCACACTTGACCCCCCCTCCATCATAGCAAGCCTCCCTCGCCAACCGCCAGCTCTGTGGCAAACGGCAGCAAAAGGCGCAGCCCTGCCGCCGCTCGAGCGCTCGTGCCACTGCCGGCAGAAGCGGCCTTCACTTGAGGGAGCTCTGGGAGGGGAATTTTAGTCAACGGTAGAACCCCTCTTAACGACCACCCCCTGTTAACGACTAATCCCTTAACTACGGGCCTCAATAGAGCCCAATGTGTAGTGTATAGTGTAGTGTATAGTAGTGTAGTGCCTCCATAGAGCCCAATGTGTAATGTATAGTGTATAGTGTAGTGTAGTGTATAGTGTAGTGTATAGTGTAGTGTATAGTGTAGTGTATAGTGTAGTGTATGGTGTAGTGCCTAGATAGAGCCCAATGTGTAGTGTATAGTGTAGTGTATAGTGTAGTGTATAGTGCAGTGTATAGTGTAGTGTATAGTGTAGTGCCTCAATAGTGCCCAATGTGTTCGCTACTGACCATTCCCAAGTTAATGACGGGCTGTTGTAGGTACAGTGAATATGAATTAATGCATTGAATAACCGTGTTTATTTTAATATTATGTGTTTATAATGTTACTAGCATCTTTATGTAATATCCATTGTTTAAATATTATAAAGTACGTTTTTTGGGTGAAAAATGGTAACTTTTGATGCTATCGGAACGAATCAAGCCTTTAACGTGTATTTCGTATAATAACTTAATGGCCAAATCACTTCACGGCCGGTTTCGCAGAACCAATTGCCGTCGTTAAGAGGGGTTTACTGGACTCTCGCACACCAGCCAGACGTTTTGGAAAGGGGGTCCGAGTCCCCACACTTTATCCCATCACGTGCAGCCTGCCCCATCGACTGCCGTGTAGCTACACGCACTGCTGGGTGGACACGGGGGAAGGGGGGGGGGTAACAAGGACAACTTTACCCCTTCCCCACACACTGCCACACCGGGGAGATGAACGTGATATTAGTCGCCGTGAATGCGTCCACCGCCTCACTGGAGCTCTGATAGCGGAGCGGAGTTTACACCTGTGGAGTTTACACCTGTGGAGTTTACACCTGTGGAGTTTACACCTAGTGAGTTTACACCTGGTGAGTTTACACCTGTTGAGTGTATGGATGGGAAAACTGCCAGTGGGAGGAGGGCTCCATATCGGCCGTTGTTAGGATCAGCATTCCTAATCCCTACTCCAGTCCAGTTCTGCGCGTATCTCTCGCTCCCAGCAGGGGAAGGGAAAGGCAGTGGGTAGAATCGCAGAGCTACATCGAGTTGCTCTGACAGAATTGGCGTGGGGGGGGAGCGTCTCCTCACGCAGCACCAGACCTCTCTGGTACCTCTCTGGTACCTCTCCGACTGACGTCCACCACGACCACCACCACCACAACCACCACCACCACAACCACCACCACAACCACCACCACCACCACAACCACCACCACGACCACCACCACGACCACGACCACCACGACCACGACGCGAGTGAGCGGCATAGCCCCGACGCGGTGAGGAGCCGCTGCGTCTCACCCGTGAGCCGGAGGCGTCGCCGCCGCCGATGACGACGACAGGACGCTGGTGCTCCTCTTCTGGATGACCACATTGGCATCGGGGCTGCATCACAACACACAGAGTGAGGTGGGGAGGGGAGCGGTGGGGAAGAGAGGGAGGAGGCAGGGAGGGGAGAGAGGGAGGAGGCAAGGAGGGAGGTGTGTGGTCAGTACCACGAAGATGCAAAATCCCTCTTGCTCTGCCCTCTAATGGAGGCTGCTCCACCTCAAAAAATGGCGTGAGCGCACGTGAACGTTTTGCCGTTTAAAATGAGAAACGAAGCATTCGGTGCCTTCGTGATTAAAATTCCACTTTAGAAACGGCGACCAGTTTAATGGCTAATGACGTGCAATGAGGCTGGTTGCTGTTGTTGTTAATCGCCATAAAAACGTCGTTAACTCAAATTGGATATGTTGCTGTGGGTTTACTCTCCAGCACACAAGCGGTGTGCTCAAGCAGTCACGAATTGGCACGTTTTGTTCACGTGACAAACCGTACGAGTTGGTTGTGTCGGGTGAAGGAGGGTTTACGACACAATTATATTTACGTGAGCTAACCCAAAATACTTTCCAATACATAATATTGGTTGCGAAAGCCCACAAGTTTAATTAACGTGTGTACATGTGACTACTATGTATGTATGTATGTAGAACTTCTTTTGCACCATACGTAGCCAACCGCGTTAACCGGAGGTGCGCGGGGGGGGGGACACCAAACTAAATACAAGAAAATGAGACTCATCTCCACTCTCATCTCTTGCTGCCACCTCCGTCATCTCGACGATCTGAGCTTCTTCACGATGTCTCTGCGAGCCGATTCTCCCAGCCACTCCAACAGGCTCCTCGGACCCCACGTGACACCCCATGTGACCCCCCCCCCCCCGCCCCCCCTCGTGAGCCCCCAGTCGACTGCCCCCGTGGTGTTACTGCAGTGCAGTGGGCAGCAGTGTCCGTCAAGGCGCCAGGCACAGCGGCCCGCGACCCAGCGGCTTGTGTTGCACAACGGTGGAAGAGCGGCGGTGTGCCAGTTAGCGCGACGTTGCACTACGACCCCGGCAACTCGAGTTCCATTCCCGCTCACGCCCAACGCCAGTGACGTCTATCTGAACTGGTCACGGGCCTCCCCTAGTTCGAATCGGCCTAAAATGAGTATGCGGTGCGGTGGTGTAGACATCGCCACTAGGGAGACAAAGGCGGCCGGGCGTGGTGTTGACCACCCACCCACCTTATGGGCCGTTCCAGCCTTCATAGGTGCTACTAGCTAACAGCACTTGCCCCCAACAGTCTGTTTACAGGCTATACAGGGGATCTTTGTCATTGTCTTTATTATACCTTGAACTACTTTCGCACCGTACGTAGCCAAACCATTGCCAATCGGAGGCGAGAGAGGTGGCAGATGGTGGGGACATTCGAGCAACTCTCGACAACCCACCAAGCTACGGTATGGCGGTACAGCAAGAGGGATGGATTCTGAACGATTCAGGAAGTGATTTTGGCGTTGGGTGTTGATGCCCCTCGAGCCGTGAGAGGCCATCCCGCCGGCTGAATCTCTGTCCAGCGCTCTCCTCGTCCAGACCGATCAGCTCGCCTCTGATCCTCTGATGAGCACAGTTGGCTATGTACGGTGTCAAAGAAGTACAACATTTAGACTCTCGATTATCCGCGCTAATGATGGGGAGGACGACCGCAGATAATTTAAAATCGCAGACGATCCATAAATAGAAACATTTTCTGCGGATCTCTATGCCAAAAAGGACTCGTGTAGGTATAAATTATGTTTAAGTTAAGAAAATTTAGTTTGTTAACGAACAAAATAAAAATTGTAGTCAAGAATGTGTTGATCTTATTAACAAAGTCCAGAAGACTCGACTCACTCAGTGGATGACAGCAGAGCCACGCCAATCAACATCAAACTCCGCCCACTGTTGTAAATATATGCAACTACTGTACTGTAGGGGTGATCACATGGATTTCGGATTAACCAGATGCACCATTATTGTTCGGTTTAGGCACATGACTTGTAATACACATTTCCAAGAATAACAACGTTCAACTATTCTTAGATTATTAATTTGGGGCTTAAGGGAAAATCCACGAGTTATTAATTTACGTCAAAATCTTTGGTGCGCGTCTAATCCACAAAGCGGATAAACCGCATGTGGATAATCGAGAGTCGATTGTACATCCGTGTCTCGCAAGAGGAGGGCGTACTCACACCTCACCGCACTTCACAGCCGACTGTGCTGTGCCAGTTGACTGCTGCGTGGAGAGAGGTGGTGGTGACGGGAGGGATTTAGGAACCTTACACCATCGTTCAGTTCCATACGGTGACATCTGGGGTTGCAGGACCAGTGTGCTAGCCCCTCCTCTGCCATCGCATCTCATCGTCTACCCCCCCCCACCCCCATCCAGACCAATTGACTGACAAAACCAGTTTGTGTTGCCGTTGGCTGCAGTAAATGGAATAAAGTATGATAATAGTAATGGTGATTATGAATCAAATGCTCGGCGCGTCCAGACACGTTCCATAGATTTATGGGGAACACGCCACCCCCCCCCAAGCACTGCAAGATCACAACAAACCGATGTTGGCTTTGTCTACGGTCGTCAATCACAAGCCAATTCAACTAACGGCTTAAACGAGGAGCTAGGGCCGTGAGTTAGACACATTGGTGGCCCTGCGATGGAAATTCCACATTTCCGTGGCAGGGGGCCGAGGAGATCTATCCGAGGTAGACCCGAGCAACTTCCCAAAGGGGAGTGCGGGGGAGGAGAGGGGTCCAGAAGAGCTCTCAGCCCAGGGCCCTGCGTTGATAAACGCGCCACGCCACCTCGCAAAGTCATTCCTGTGGTGAAGCATCAACAACCTGCCACGTGTCATGGTCTCGAGGGCCACCAATAAGCAGAGAAACACACAAAAATGTGTAACATCAGAATCAGAATCATTAGACTGGAGGAATCCGATGAGCTATGAAGCTCTTTTTCGATCACAGACGTCCCACGCTGGATTACCCATCTCAAGGCTCGCCGCTCTCACGAGGGGCGGCTGCCAAAGTTTCCACAGTCGTGGGCGACGTGCCTGCCTGCTGCACGTGACCCTAATTGAGTAATTGTTTTTCTCAATGGGATATTTGCCCAACACTCGTTAGGTTTTGTGTATTCTTCAGCTATGGGTGGACACCGGAGTAGCCGGAGGAAACCCATACAGGACAAGGGGAGAGAACATATAAACTACACCAACTCACACTCACTCACACACTCACTCACACACTCACTCACACTCACTCACACTCACTCACACTCACACTCACTCACTCACACTCACTCACACTCACTCTGCAGGACAGGGGGAGAGCATACAAACTCCACCAACTCACTCACACACTCCCTTACTCACACTCTGCAGGACAGGTGAGAGCATACAAACTCCACCAACTCACTCACACACTCTGCAGGACAGGGGGAAAGCATACAAACTCCACACACTCACACACTCACACACACTCACTCACATTCTGCAGGGCAGGGGGAGAGCATACAAACTCCACACACTCACACACACTCACTCACACTCTCACTCTGCAGGACAGGGTCAGAACATACAAACTCCACACACTCACACACAATCACTCACACTCACTCACACTCTGCAGGACAGGGGGAGAACATACAAACTCCACCCACTCACACACTCACACACACTCACACTCTGCAGGACAGGGTCAGAACATACAAACTCCACACACTCACACACAATCACTCACACTCACTCACACTCTGCAGGACAGGGGGAGAACATACAAACTCCACCCACTCACACACTCACACACACTCACACTCACACTCTGCAGGACAGGGGGAGAGCATACAAACTCCACCCACTCACACACTCACACTCACTCACACTCTGCAGGACAGGGTCAGAACATACAAACTCCACACACACACTCACACACACTCACTCACACTCTGCAGGACAGGGGGAGAACATACACACACACTCACACACTCACTCACTCACGCTCTGCAGGACAGGGGGAGAACATACAAACTCCACCCACTCACACACTCACACACACTCACACTCTGCAGGACAGGGTCAGAACATACAAACTCCACACACACACTCACACACACTCACTCACACTCTGCAGGACAGGGGGAGAACATACACACACACTCACACACTCACTCACTCACGCTCTGCAGGATAGGGGGAGAACATACAAACTCCACAAAGAGAGGTGCCCTGGTCAGGAATCGAGCCCAGGCCCTTCTGTCTGCGAGGCACGAGTGTTGCAACTCTACCACCCGCCCAGCTCCTCCTAAACCCTGCTCGTCCCCGTGATCACATCGCCATATTATTTTCACATTTGTTTAACATCTTCCATTTAGATCTCTCGCAGAGTGTGGTTGCATGCAAACGACCGGTGATGAGTTCGTGCCAACGAATGTACATCTCCTCCTCCTACCTCCGGACCCAACAGGTTCGGAGAGGAATGCACAGAGTGATTTATCGAGACAAGTCATTCGCGTGCAGAGATGCCGAACAGCGATCACTGTTACAACTTGCCCCATGTTCCTTGCCTAAAGGACTCGCAAAAGTGACATGCAGCCCAGGCTGCTGCGATTTGACATGGGTAGACACACACACACACACGGCTACACACACGGCTACACACACACACACACATTAAGGCACACACACAAATAACGACCCCCCCCCCCCGTATAGCCTTTACAGACTATAGGAGGTGATGATATCACCACGGCATTTTGTGCCAGGCAAAGTGCACCTTGAGGCCACGTGAAGTATTGAAGGCTCGCTGGCAGGTCACCGGACAGAAGCAGGTGCCATGGGTTGACCGAGATGACTTCCAAATGCAACCACCTGTGCCCCCCCTACCGTGTTTTATCCGCCCGGTGTTCTGCTCGTTGTTGCAAGCACCACTCTCCTCTGCCCTCCATTGTCGTTCCATCCTATGACCCAAAAGCATCCTTCACGAGCCTCCTCCACAGAGGCCGATCTTGGCACCGCTGGTACCAGTCGTAGGCAAGTCCAATCAGCTCAAACGAGTACCCGGTGCCGTGTGCAAACATCGCCCACCCCTCGCGCGCCGTGCCGCCCTTGGCGGGCGCACGGGGGAGCCTTAGTCTGCGTGCGTGCGGCGCGGCGCGGGTTGAAGAGCGTTCGTGACGGCACCTGTCGGAGCCGCCCCTGGCGCCGCCCGGAGGGATCAGACTTCTCGGCAGGCTGCTGCTCTTGGACGGCGGCCTGCTGGCGGCGAGCAAACGGGGCAAGGGGTGGCGCAGACAAACACGCCCCAGTTAGACTACCTGCACCGGTCCTGGGCCTCCTATAGGTCGACTCGGCCTCAAGCGACTACCCGGTGCAGTGCGTAAACATCGTCACTGGGGAGAGAAAGTCAGCCGGTTGTGTTGCTGGCCCTCGTGTGTCGTGCCGGCCTTCACTGGGTGCTCGCTAACAGCACTTGCCCCAACAGTCTGTTAAGGCTACACGGAGGATCTTTGTCTTTGCGTGTCATACAGGATGAATGGAACGGGACAGAACAGCGCAGACAATTTACTTGAAAATGCAGAAACGAGTCAGCACACGCAACAGACCACAGGTGCAGACGAGACCAGGCAGCATGGAGCAGACTGGTAGAGCAGAAGACATAGATAGTACGGAGGAGACGCTACTCAATTACACAGTTCAGACAAAACTTATTGCATGAATGAGACCAGACTTTGCAAATAAAATAATAATCTCTAAATTGGAAGCTGCACAAAGGGGAGAGCGTGAGGCGTGGGAACCCCCGCACACGAGCGGCAAGGCAGCCGGCACCGGCGGCAACCACTGCCCGAGCTCTGTGGACCTATATTTGGGATGTTTTGGTCAACACCGGTGCTTGACAAGGCGCGGGAGGACACGGGGCTCGCCCGAGACGGGAACGAACGGAGACGAACCGGGTCAAGTCGAGTTCAAAAGACCTGGATGGGAATCCCCATTTGCCAGAGCGAACCTGGGTGGGTTTTACCAAATGACCAAAAAGCTAATAACTAAAAATAGAAAATAAAGTACGACGACACAGAAAACAGCGATTAGAACAAAAAAGCATCCGCGTCCCGCGGGGAAAGAGACAATCTTGCAAGACGCAAGTCGACGTCAAGTAACAACTTCCCTGCAGCGCCAAGTTCGCCTCGGGCCGAGTGTTTGTAAACCGATCCGAGCCGCCGGTTACGACGAGGTCACAGTCGGTTTAAAACAGACCTACGGTGACAATATTAGCGGCGCAGACGCCGCGGCACGAACGATGTTTATACCGTCCCGTCGATGTTTTAATTGAATCGCGAATGCGAACGGGCGTGCCGTCACCTGTGGAAGCGAGCGCGCGTCACGGAGGGAGAGATGCGCGACTCCTGCCCGTCCGCCACGTCGGCCTCCGTTTCTGTGCTGCCCGCCACAAAAACGTGCCCACCACACACCAAACAGAGACCCCCCCCCTCGGTAAAGCCTCAACAGACTGTTGGGGCAAGTGCCGTTAGCGAGTAGCACCTGTGAAGGCCGGCGCTGTGGCGCACGAGGGGGAGATGTTTACTACACACAGCTACAGCGGTACTCATTTGAAGCCGAGTCCACCCAAGGGAGGCCCGGGACCAGTTCAGATAATCGTCACCGGTGTTGATGGCCGTGAGCGGGAATCGAACTCGGGTCACCGGGTTGGTAGCGCAGCATTGCCAACCACCACCACCACCACCACACGCCCACCACCACCACCACCACCACACGCCCACCACGCCCACCACGCCCACCACCACCACCACCCGCCCACCACCACCATAGGCCCACCACCACCACCCACACACCACCACACGTCCACCACCACCACCCACACACCACCACACGTCCACCACCACCACCACACGTCCACCACCACCACCCACACACCACCACACGTCCACCACCACCACCACACGTCCACCACCACCACCACCACACGTCCACCACCACCACCAACACCACCACCACCACCACCCGCCCACCACCACCACCACCACACGCCCACCACCACCACCACCACCACACGTCCACCACCACCACCGGCAGTAACGATTCAGCGTCGGTGTTCGGGTTAGTCCACGGAGTAACGATCCACCAGATTTGTGTTGTGTAGCCCTCCACCACCCGATCGAGGTGCAACTAAACAAATGGCCACGTGCTGCACGAGCGCTGAATGGGACAATGGACTTGATTGTTTCAGTTCGCACAGAGTTAAAGAAGAATTCTCACAAGCAAATGCAGTAGCGATCGGGCACGACAGCCGAATTGTCTGTCCACGTGTGGGATTGAAACCGTGCCAGAGCGCGGCGTGGCGGAGGTGGCTTCCTGCGAGCTGCACAGCGAGCCCGTGCGTCGCAAGAGCACCGTGCCACACGGAGTCGCGCCCATTTCTGAAGCGACTTATGGAAGAAGCGTGGCCATTGTGAACCCCTCGAAGCGAGGGGCACGCACCCAGGCCCAGGGCTTGACACCCTCAGAGTCTCTGCATTGCCATTGTGAGCACCTCAACAAACACCCTCTCACCTCTGTCCACTTGTGGTCACTGCATTGGGTGGCTGCTGCAGCTGCTGCTGCTGCAGCTGCTGCTGCTGCTGCAGCTGCTGCCCACCTGCGATTTTTTTCTGGGCGCCCTCCACCGAGTAGATGCTGCAGCAATCAAAAACAACCAGGCAGCGTCACCGCACGTTCACAAGTCGCTCATCGCCGATGACGACGACGACGACGATGATGCTACTGCTGTTGCCACAACTGCTGCTGTGGATGATGATGATGATGATGCTAATGATGCTAATGATGCTGCTGATGCTGATGCTATTTACCGCGTTGGAGCGCGTGAGCCTGCCTCGTCGTCGGAGCTGTCGGTCGACTCGCACCTCTCCGGGAGAGATCGCTCCTCCGAGCTCCTGCTGTCGTCGTTGAGGGTTCAATTCATTAGCGAAGTGTCAACGAAGCCGAATCTCTCTTTCGCACGCGCACGAGGCACCACACGTCCCCGCTACCATCACTGCAGTTTCATAAACGTCGAGTTATCAAACCACAAAGGGACCATCTCAACCGCCCTCTCCCAGTAACATTAATTCAATGGCTGGACCACACACTGGCTTCTGGGCGGCAGGGTTGGCGTACAGTGGTAATATCCACGCCTCACAGCGAGAAGGGCCTGGGTTCAATTCCAGACTTGGGTGCCTCTGTGTGGAGTTTGTATTATCTTCCCCTGTGGTATAGACTGAGAGAGTGAGTGGAGTTTGTATGATCTCTGCCCATGTTGTATAGAGTGAGAGAGTGTGAGAGAGTGAGTGGAGTTTGTATTCTCTCGCCCTGTTGTATAGAGTGAGAGTGAGTGGAGTTTGTATCATCTCCCCTGTAGTATAGAGTGTGAGAGTGAGTGGAGTTTGTATGATCTCACCCTGTTGTATAGTGAGTGAGAGTGAGTGGAGTTTGTATTCTCTCGCCCTGCTCTGCGTGGGGTTTCGCCTACGGGTTCTCTGGTTTCCTCCTCCTCCAGTAGCTAAACAAGACCACGTCGTGGAACCGGCTGTTGGCCAGACATTCCAAGGATTGGCCGAGTGAACCAGACCAAGCAGGATTCTAACTCACGACCTGAGGATTGCGAGCCGCTCTCCCTTCCACGTGCCGTTGATTACGTTGCAAAAGCAAAATTAGCGTCGAGTTTTCCCGAAGCCGTCGTGTTTAGCAAAGGCGGAGGAGTTACCGGTGGGCGGGCAAAGTCAGCGATCTTCTTCCGAGGAGGTTCCTTCCATTCGAAGCGCTGGAAATAATAAAACGCATTTAGGACGTACAGGATTCACCGTAACATCAAGGCGATGACAACATCAATCGGCCTTCCCCCTTTTCGGCAATATCACAGGAGGGTGTGAAGTGGTTTCAAAGGCAATGCGTTACATTTGTTACTGGAGCGAGTTTGTTGGCACGTTTCAGCACGAGCGTGACGGTGCATGGTGGTTAATGCAGATGTAGAGGTGTTACGGGAGGGCAAACAAACACACCCGGGGTGGTGATGCCGCACACGGAAGGATGCTTACATCCACGTCCGCACCGCTCAGCCTGGGGGGCTGACACGGCGCTGTGATCCCCCACGGCCCCACCCCTCAGGGGGGAGTTGCTATATAAGGCGGTGAGCCGGTGGGCTCGGGGTTCAGTGTTCAGCTTAACCAGCGAAGAAGGAAGACCGGCTAGATAGGCCCTGGGACTCCCCTGGATCGCTGTCCTTCTAAGGACCGACCAGGGCAAGCCAGTGGCGTGGCCCCGAGAGCCCAGAGCCGATGTTCTTCTAAGAGCCGGTCTGGGGACTCAGGGTGCCGTGATCCCAGCTTGGCCAGAGCTGGATCAGCTAGCCTCCCCTAGCTCTGTAGTGGAGGACCTGGGAGTAGGCTAGCCGGGATAGAGATCGTGGGATCTCCCTGTTAGACGGGTGAAGGGGCCGATACCCCTTCGAGTGTCGTATACCTTGGCCTGCATAGAGTGGAACGGTTAATAAATAAGTGTGCCTCCGACTACGTCGTCCAAGTCTCTTTGAACCTACTACACAGACGTAACGATGCCTTGCGATCGCGGCGTGTGCCAATTTGGCGTTTGAAACGTCTCAAAACACCTCCCCCGTGTTATGGCGGCAAGGGGAGAGACGATTTCTGTGTCAACGGTGCAGAAAACGTCAACTTGTCACTCGCCACCACGCGAGTTGAGAGAGAGGGGGGGGGGCTTGGGGTGAGAGAGAGGGGGGGGAATTGGAGGCGCCAGGAGAAGGAACCGCAGAGCAGCAGGAAGGCAGCGGCAGCAGCGGTGATGATGGCGGTGATGATGGCGTTAGGCGGTGTCTCAACAGTAAGCTGAAGCTTGGGCGAGGCAGCAAAACAACAACAGCCCCTAGACCTCACCACAACAGCACACGGCAACCTCAATAATATAGCAACTTGAAGTCGAACTACCGATACACGGTTAAGCATCAATGTCGCAAATCGCATTCGCAAACGTGGTTTTATCCAGCAGCACTCTGCTAACTGGACCGAGGAGACAGGGTCAGATGTGGAGGGGTCAGATGTGGAGGAGGAGGAGGATGATCGTCTACCTATTCATTTAGTGACTTCAACCGTCCCCAACATCGCAAACCATCGCCGTGCACCAGCAACAACAACAGCAACAACAACAACAGCAGCAGCAACAACAACAACTCACGGCCCCGGTTGTCATTCCACTGCTGGATGAAGCCCTTCCCGTGCCGCGTCAACCCTGGGCGTTGTTTGACCATACTTCGCCACGCTGGTCACAGTGCGGGGTATGGCGAATCGAAGCTCGGAGTCTTCCGTTTGATCTCATCGACGCGAGGCGTTTCGTGTTTGAGAGTTAATATTTAACTCGGATCGCTTCTCCATATAAATTCCTGTTCGAGTCAATTAAGATTCCAGCTCTGAGAATTAAAATAATGTATTCGGTTTAACTGCCACGGGGCGGAGAGCATCACTCTGCGTGCGGAGCCCCCTGCCGTGTGGACCGGGGGGGGGGGGGGGCACGGGAAGGGGGCCTCAGAAGTCGCTCTGCGATGTCCACTTCTGCGGGCCGTTCTCTCGTGAAGAGGGTCGCGCGAGGGATAATTTTATTTGCATACATGTGGTGAGTGGTGTGGTGAGTGGTGTGGTGAGTGGTGTGGTGAGTGGTGTGGTGAGTGGTGTGGTGTGTGAGTGGTGTGGTGAGTGAGTTGTGTGGTGAGTGGTGTGGTGAGTGGTGTGGTAAGTGGTGTGGTTAGTGGTGTGGCGAGTGGTGTGGTGAGTGTAGCGTGGCGAGTGGTGTGGTGAGTGTAGCGTGGTGAGTGGTCTGTTGGGAGTGTGTGTTGAGTGGAGAATATATTGTGGTGAGAGTGGTGTGGTGAGTGTGGTTTGGCGAGTGGTTTTGAAAGTGGAGTGCGGTGTGGTGTGGTGACAGTTTTGTGGTGAGTGGCGTGTAATGACCGAGGTTAGGGATTACGAGGCAGTGTGACGGCACGGTGTGGCCGGGCGGTGTGGCTGGAGGATGTGACGGGGCGGTGTGGCCGGGCGGTGTGGTTGTACCCGTCCGTGTTGTCGTAGCCGCCCATGTTGCGGATCCAGCTGCGGTCGTCGCGGACCGACGCGCGGATCGCCGTGTCCTTGAGCACGTCGGAGCGCTCCACCCGCCCCTCTCCACCTCCTCCACCTCCTCCTCCACCGCCGCCTGCAGCACGTGGGACGCCCCCGGCCACGACGTTCACCGGCACGCACGAAACCCTCGCAAATGGACTTCGCTTAACGAGTGGCCGCTGTTCACGCGACAGCGCGTTTTCACTGTGCATGGTTCTACCACGAGGGAACGATTTCCACACGACGCGAACCCGCGTGTCGTCACAACGCGTGAGCAAGCCCGGAGTGTGACGTCACAACGCGTGAGCGAGCCTGGAGTGTGACGTCACAACGCGGAGTGGAACGGTAACGTGGCGGTGGCGGTGTACTCCCAGTTACTTGTCCCGCCTTGTCACTGCGCGGTGTGCGTGGCATCTCACGTGGTGGTATCTCACGTGGTGGTATCTCACGTGGTGGTATCTCGCCGCACTTTTCAGGAACGCATCTACCGCGTTGAACGAGGACTTGGTGCACGAGGAATCAGACTGCGTTAAGAGTCGAGAGCCAGGCCACAACAGTCGCTCACTCGAAGCCGGAGCTCACCCATTTACTCAACGACTCAATCACTCGCGCACTCAGCCGCTCAGTCGTTCGCTCCATCTCTGAGTCGCTTGCTCAACATCTCACTCACTCGATCACTCACTCACTTACTCAAACACTCACTCACTCAAACACTCAGCTACTCGGATAGTCAGCTACTCGCTCGTTTATTGACTCGTTGACTTCACTTGTTCACCGACTCGCCCACTTACGCTCCCACACGCTCTGTACGCACGCTCTGTACACACGCACACATTCCTGGACAAATATGCGGCAGCACCAGACACAGAAGGCAGCAAGCAGAGATCACAATCGCCAACTACACCCGTGCAGTGACAGACGCTTCCTGCTCAAGCCAGCCCCGCCGAGTCCTCGTGGACATTCCACATTCAAGTCGACGCACAACAAAGTGTCTGACGATTGTGACGATCATCGTTTGATACAGAAACACGCACAGTACACACACAATGGTGCCCCGTGTAGCCCACATGGGATTTGGGGGCAAGTGCTGTCAGCGATAATAACCCATCATCACGCAAACTCCGCCGCTCATCCTCGCAGCAGTAGCAGCTATTGGCTCAGCCATCAAACAAAGACGGTCACCGCATCGCACCGCATTCGGATGCACTTCTGTGGCCGTCTGGAACGCTCTTCCTTACAATATTAGAAGCCACTGGGAGCTGTACACTTAAATCGAGATTGAAAACTAACTTCTTTAGAACTGCTGGTTGTGTTTAGTTTGTCGTCATTACCCCGCATCTCCGATTAACACGGTTGTCCAAGTACAGTGCGAAAGAAGTTTAACATACACACACACGTGTACACACACACACACACGTGTACACACACGTGTACACACACACACACACGTGTACACACACACACGTGTACACACACGTGCACACACACACACGTGTACACACACACACACGTGCACACACACACACACGTGTACACACACACACACGTGCACACACACACACACGTGTACACACACACACGTGCACACACACACACGTGCACACACACACGTGTACACACACACACGTGTACAAACACACACACGTGTACAAACACGTGTACACACACACGTGTACAAACACGTGTACACACACACACACGTGTGTACACACACACACACGTGTGTACACACACACACACACGTGTGTACACACACACACACACACGTGTGTACACACACACACACACACGTGTGTACACACACACACACGCGTGTACACACACACACGCGTGTACACACACACACGCGTGTACACACACGTGTGTACACACACGTGTGTACACACACACGTGTGTACACACACACGTGTGTACACACACACGTTTACACACACACGTTTACACACACACGTTTACACACACACACGTACCCGAGGTCAACAGGCCGATAGTCGAGCGGGGTCTTTGGGACCTGGGCAAGTCTTTACGAAGCTGCACATCCATCGCTCGCTCGCTCGCTCGCTCCAGACGAATGGAGAAGAGAGATGCGCCTGCTAAAACAAGATCAGAGGTCACGGTCAATAGGTCAGCATGGCCAGCGTGTCATTCAATTCTAGCCACAACCGTGGAGTTGCCGAAGCTCCTTGTATGTATTTATGTATGTTGAACAGATGGTGGTGGTGTTGATGATGATACAGATGATGGTGATGATGATGATACAGATGGTGGTGGTGAAGATGCTGTATGTATCTATGTATGTTGAACATATGGTGGTGATGATGATACAGATGGTGGTGTTGAAGATGCTTTATGTATCCATGTATGTTGAACAGATGGTGGTGGTGAAGATGCTGTATGTATCTATGTATGTTGAACAGATGGTGGTGGTGAAGATGCTGTATGTATCTATGTATGTTGAACAGAGGGTGATGATGGTGATGATTATACAGATGGTGGTGGTGATGATGCTGTATGTATCTATGTATGTTGAACAGATGGTGATGGTGATGATACAGATGGTGGTGGTGAAGATGTTGTATGTATCTATGTATGTTGAACAGAGGGTGATGATGGTGATACAGATGGTGGTGGTGAAGATGCTGTATGTATCTATGTATGTTGAACAGATGGTGGTGGTGAAGATGCTGTACGTATCTATGTATGTTGAACAGATGGTGGTGGTGATGATGATGATACAGATGGTGGTGGTGAAGATGCTGTATGTATCTATGCATGTTGAACAGATGGTGGTGGTGAAGATGCTGTATGTATCTATGTATGTTGAACAGATGGTGATGGTGATGATACAGATGGTGGTGGTGAAGATGTTGCATGTATCTATGTATGTTGAACAGAGGGTGATGATGGTGATACAGATGGTGGTGGTGAAGATGCTGTATGTATCTATGTATGTTGAACAGATGGTGGTGGTGAAGATGCTGTATGTATCTATGTATGTTGAACAGATGGTGGTGGTGATGATGATGATACAGATGGTGGTGGTGAAGATGCTGTATGTATCTATGTATGTTGAACAGATGGTGGTGGTGATGATGATGATGATACATATGGTGGTGGTGAAGATGCTGTATGTATCTATGTATGTTGAACAGATGGTGATGATACAGATGGTGGTGGTGATGATGATGATGATACAGATGGTGGTGGTGAATATATTGTATGTTGAACTTCTTTCGCACCGTACGTAGCCAACCGTGCTAATCTTCTTAAGTTAAGTGAATACAAATGTACTTTCATTTATTATGTCTTAATTTATTTGATTAAACTCTTAATAAAAAATAAACATTAATTAATAACAATTGGTCCTTTCGGTAAAGTCAGACGCTGTCTTACCGACAGACCTGTTCTTCACCTGAGGACGGCTGCTTGCGTTGTGGCCGAAACGTCGTGAGAATAATAATATTTTATTATTTTTATTATTTTATTTTCTCCCTTCTACGTGACTTTACCGAAAGAACCAAGAAGATGAATCCCTGTAGTCACGAAAGCTTTAAACCGAAAAATAAAAAAATAAAAATGTTTACATTTTGTTAACTTATGTATCTGTTGAGTGAGGGGGGATTTCCCCTCGTGGTGGACTGGGCCCCCCCTATACGTTGCATAAAGCTGCCACACAGCCACCGCCCTCCCCCATCTTTACACCCCTGGCACCACCACCACAACAACCAGCAGCAGCAGCCACACCGAGTGACGGGCCAGCCCCACCACCACCACCCCCTACTAGTTGTGCCCCTGCGGTTGAGCCCAAGCTGGCGACAACAGAGGGGTAGAGGCGTCTCGCCACGGGGATTGAAAACACCCACACACGCACACCTCGCGGTGTGTACCCCGACACACACACACACACATCTTGACACACACACACACCCCGACACACACACACACCTTGACACACACACACCCCGACACGCACACACACACATCTTGACACACGCACACACACACATCTTGACACACACACACCCCGACACACACACACCCCGACACACGCACCCCCCGGCGTCTCCCGTTAGTTCACGGACAACGGGCGGGGCATCCACATTAGAAAGTCGGCAGATCCATCGATACCCGCCTGGGGCGCCACTGTGTGTGTGTGGATTTTGTGTGTTCTCTGTGTGTGTGTAGATTTTGTGTGTTCTCTGTGTGTGTGTGGAGTTTGTGTGTTCTGTGTGTGTGTGTGGAGTTTGTGTGTTCTGTGTGTGTGTGTGGAGTTTGTGTGTTCTCTGTGTGTGTGTGTGGAGTTTGTGTGTTCTGTGTGTGTGTGTGTGGAGTTTGTGTGTTCTGTGTGTGTGTGTGTGGAGTTTGTGTGTTCTCTGTGTGTGTGTGTGGAGTTTGTGTGTTCTGTGTGTGTGTGTGTGTGGAGTTTGTGTGTTCTGTGTGTGTGGAGTGTGTGTGTTCTGTATGTGTGTGTGGAGTTTGTGTGTTCTGTGTGTGTGTGTGGAGTTTGTGTGTTCTGTGTGTGTGTGTGGAGTTTGTGTGTTCTGTGTGTGTGTGTGTGTGGAGTTTGTGTGTTCTCTGTGTGTGTTCTCTGTGTGTGTTCTCTGTGTGTGTTCTCTGTGTGTGTTCTCTGTGTGTGTTCTCTGTGTGTGTGCGTGGAGTTTGTGCGTTCTCTGTGTGTGCTCTGTGTGTGTGTGTTCTCTTTGTGTGTGTGTAGTTTGTGTGTTCTCTATCCCCCTCTGCTCTGCAGGGGTTTCTTCCGGCTTCCTCACACGTGAAGCCAACGCTCATCACGCACCATGGAAATTCATGGCCAAACATCCCGATTGGAAACTCATTGAGGCTGTGTCTGATAAAGGGATTTGTTATTATTGTATTTGTAGGTGTCATTTTTACTACAGACAACTCGGCTAATAAGTGGTTTGTCGTGACTTCAGCATCATCGGCACTATCATCAGTCATCAATGCCATCATTAATTGCATCACAAGAATAATCACCGTCATCATTGCCACGATCACCATCATCATCATCGCTGTCATCATCATCATCACGATCATCATCATCAGTCACGATCACCATCATCATCATCACGATCATCATCATCAGTCACGATCACCATCATCATTATCACCACGTGTAATTCACACCATCAACAGCAACACCACATCGTCACAATGAAGCGTTGTGCTGTAGTCGCGGCTTCTGTCATAGCAATGCCGAATTTCCACCGCTGCCTTGTGTGGTCGTAAATACTCGAGTACTTTTAGGAGCTTGCCGAGCAGGAAGCCGCTTTGGTTCTCAGTTTTATCGACCCGCTGGGGCACGTCTAACGCTCGTAACACAGTTTGTTATTCACCGTCACGACGCCTCACCAGACCTCGCGATTCAGAGGGGGGTCCCTGCCAATGTCGATTTGCACGTCGGGTGCGACGCTTCTGCTGATGCGTGGAATCCCCCGACATCATCACAGCGAACGCGTGCGCCGGAGGGTTGATTTCCCTCCCAAGATTTGGTCCAGAACTTGGACCATGACGCCATCACGCGATATCCTCGACTCTTGCGAATGACGTCGCGAGGTCTTTAACGTCCTTTGTGTTTGCCGCTGGCTGTGAGGGCCCCCACCCCGCGCGACGAAACCGCGAACCTCTGCAGGCAACGCGCGGCCACGGGCACCACGTTGGCACGGCACGCGCGGGGGGCCTTGACGCCCTCTGAAGGCTGAGGGGGCAAGTGCTGTTAGCGAGTGTCACCCCTCGAGGGAGGTGGGGTGGCCTGGGGAAAAAACACGCCCGGCCGCCTTTGCCTCCCCGGTACTGATATTTACACACGACAACCAGTTACTCGTTTGAGGCCGAGTCGATTTCGAGGCCCAGGAGCGGTCCACACGATTGCTGCCGTCATGGGTCGAGAGAGCCACTCGAACTCGCACACCAAGACCCCCCCCCACACCAAGACCCCCCCCCACACCAAGACCCCCCCCACACAAAGACCCCCCCCCCACACCAAGACCCCCCCCCCCACCAAGACCCCCCCCCCACACCAAGACACCCCCCCCACACCAAGACCCCCCCCCCACACCAAGACCCCCCCCCCCACACCAAGACCCCCCCCCCCCTTAGCAGCCTACAACAGGCGACCGCTCCCCAAACACCGACACGTGCGCACACTCCGACACACACAGACAGGCACACACACACAGGCACACAGGCACACACACACAGGCACCATCGCAGCGGATTGCACTTTGTGACGCGTGTACAAGAATGCCTTTTGCTTTTAACAGAGTTGCTGAGCACACACACAGGCGCACACACACACAGGCACACACACACGGGCACACACACACAAACACACACAGTGACACACAAACACACACAGGCACACACACACAAACACACACAGTGACACACAAACACACACAGGCACACACACACACAGAGACAGGCACACACACACAGAGACAGGCACACACACACACAGGCACACACACACACAGGCACACACACACAGGCACACACACACAGGCACACACACACAGGCACACACACACAGGCACACACACAGGCACCATCGCAGCGGATTGCACACCTGGACTTTGTGACGCGTGTACAAGAATGCCTTTTGCTTTTCACAGAGTTACTAAGCACACACACACCCGTCTTAAAGCCACAACACGCCGAGCGGCCGGCAACAAGCAGCAAGGCGACAGGCGAGGAAGGAGGAGGGTTTAGGCGCCTGTCGCTGTACGTACGCCCTGGGGTCGTCGTCGTCGTGTGGCTGTGGAGCGGAGCGTCCTCGCCGTGGCTCTAGCGGACTTCTTCTTCCTCCTCTCGGGGGGTCCCGCGCCGTCAGGGACAACGCCTTGGCTGCGGCGTTGCGCAAGCGGCAGCAGCAGTTATTCCAGAAATGCGAGATTATTTTCCAACTCCACCCACCCGCCCGCCCGCTCGCCTCGCCGCCCGCGCTCCCAACTAATCCGTTCACTCATCTACATACCAACTCACCCACCCGCACACACACACGCATCTATACACCCAATTACCTGCTCACTCACCTGTCTACCCACCCACCTACCTGCTCGCTGACATGCTCACGAACTCTCCTACCCACTCACCCACCTAGCCATCCACCTACCTACTTGCCCACTAACTCGCTCACTCACCTATCCACCCACTAACACAATCACTCACTCATCACCTACCTACCCACTAACACAATCACTCACTCATCACCTACCTACCCACTAACACAATCACTCACTCATCACCTACCTACCCACTAACACAATCACTCACTCATCACCTACCTACCCACTAACACAATCACTCACTCATCACCTACCTACCCACTAACACAATCACTCACTCATCACCTACCTACCCACTAACACAATCACTCACTCATCACCTACCTACCCACTAACACAATCACTCACTCATCACCTACCTACCCACTAACACAATCACTCACTCATCACCTACCTACCCACTAACACAATCACTCACTCATCACCTACCTACCCACTAACACAATCACTCACTCATCACCTACCTACCCACTAACACAATCACTCACTCATCACCTACCTACCCACTAACACAATCACTCACTCATCACCTACCTACCCACTAACACAATCACTCACTCATCACCTACCTACCCACTAACACAATCACTCACTCATCACCTACCTACCCACTAACACAATCACTCACTCATCACCTACCTACCCACTAACACAATCACTCACTCATCACCTACCTACCCACTAACACAATCACTCACTCATCACCTACCTACCCACTAACACAATCACTCACTCATCACCTACCTACCCACTAACACAATCACTCACTCATCACCTACCTACCCACCCACCAACGCACCAAACCACCCACCCGCGTATGCACTCATTTGCTCACTCGTCTCACGACCCACCCGCTATCCCACCTACCCAGTCACCCACGAACTCACTCACTCATCTACCCACCAATCCACTCGTTCGTTCGCTCACCCACCCACTTAATCACCACCAACTCACTCACCCACTCAACGCATTGAGCCACCCATTCACTCACCTGCTCACCCACTCATCCGCCCGCCCTCACGCTTTGTCACGCAGCGCGGCGGTTTCCCATCCACTCTCTCGAGGCGCAGGGAGCGAGCGAGGAGGGGTCGTGACGATGGCGGCAGCGCTGAGGAATGAACTTCGCGGATCTCTCTCCCCATGCTCTCTCGGAATCGGTGTCCGTGCAAAAACCGGTAACCGCGTAAAAATACCCGAAAACACAGTATCAGGTTTGCTACAAATAGCAGAAACGAAGTCTAACGATAACAAACGCGGTGCGTGGAATCTGTTCAGCTGAAACACAACGGGGGGGGGGAGTCAGTGGCGAGCTCGGCCAGCGAGCCCCCCCCGCACGCGGAACGCAGAAGTCGCCCGTCTCGAGGAGGACATCTCCCCGCGCGGAAAGTTGAAGCAATGAGGGGGGGGGGCGAGTTTCTCAAATCCCCCTCCCCCGCCATGTGATATGGGGCCGTCCATAAATGACGTCACGCACCTAGGTGGGGGGGGGGGGTCAGACATTTGTGACGATGTGTGACGGTGGGGGAGGTTTGAGAAATGTGACGTCGCATCAAAATGCGCAACTTTAAATAAATATAGACAACACGTGTTCCACTTCATTAAACAGAGTGGGTGCATCTCGCATCCCACTGCGGGTGCGAGGGACATGTCCAGGTGTCTTTTCGAAGGTAAATCGAAAATACAAATTAAGCCGCGGGCAAGTCAGTAACAACGACTGTACTCTTTGGTTCTTTCGGTAAGGTCAGGTAGATAGTAAAATAAAGAATAGATCACGACGTTTCGATCGCAACAACAACAACAACACTCGTCTTCAGGTGAGAGAGAGAGAGAAGCGTGGCGTTGTGACGAGGCATTGTATAGATCCAGCAGGGCGAGAGGCTGGGGGTGACATTCACAGAGGGCTTAGGAGAGAGAGAACAAAGGCCGTCTTTGTCTCCCCAGTGCCGATAGCGGGTTCTCATTTAAGGCTGAGTCGACCTCGCGGACGCCCAGAACCAGTACAAATATTCACATACAAAACACCCGCTCCTACGGGTACGCACACACACACAGGTATACACACACACACAGGTATACACACACAGACACACACACAGGTATGCACACACACAGGTACACACACAGGTGTACACACACACAGGTACACACACACAGGTACACACACAGGTATGCACACACACACAGGTACACACACAGGTACACACACAGGTGTACACACACAGGTATGCACACACACACAGGTATGCACACACACAGGTATGCACACACACACAAGTACACACACAGGTATGCACACACACACACAGGTATGCACACACAGGTATGCACACACACACAGGTATGCACACACACACAGGTATGCACACACACAGGTATGTACACACAGGTATGCACACACACAGGTATGCACACACAGGTACACACACACAGGTAAGCACACACAGGTACACACACAGGTATGCACACACACACAGGTATGCGCACACACACGCAGGTATGCGCACACATACACACAGGTATGCACACACACACACAGGTACACCCACACAGGTATGCACACACACACAGGTATGCACACACACAGGTATGCATACACACACAGGTATGCACACACACAGGTATGCATACACACACAGGTATGCACACACACAGGTATGCACACACACTCCTCGTGGCGGGTCTCCTCGCTGGACCCCTCCCCCACCGCCTACGGGCCGCGCCTCTCGCCCCCCCCCCGTGTCGCCCCCCCCCCCCCGTGTCGCCCCTCCCCCTCGTCCAGGTCGCGTAGCAGCATCTCGTGGATAACAACTCCCAGAGGCAGCCAGCGCCAGGCCGTGCGGCTCACGAGGGCCGCCGAGTCGGAGACACGGAGCCAGCAGCGCTGAGCAGCTCCGATGTCACTCGCCACTGAGGCTCGCCGGAGCCTGGAGTCGAACTCGGTTCGCCGGCTTCACAACACTGCGCGGCCGCTCCACCAGAAAGTGATTTTAATTATTATAATTACTTATTCTAACAAGAATCATTCATGAGTCTCATAATGATATGTGATGTATAGAGCAACAAGGATAAACATCGCACAGACCCGAACAAAGGCTATCTCAGCCTCGCGCACCGTGCAAAACCACCGCTTCCTGAAGAACTGCGCATTGTTGGTCATCTTGCGTCGAGTCGCCGTAAATAAATTGAGTGAATGTGACTGCACGATTCCAGGCAGGCAGCGGTGGGAGCCAATGTCGCCCTTCATCTTCTTCGACTTGTTGCTCTACTTCTGCTGCTTCTGCTGCTTCTGCTGCTTCTTCTACTTATCCCGTATGGCATTTTGGGGATTGCAGAAGATTACAAATTGATGTCGTGATTTGAAATCTCCATCCGACTGCTTCAGGAGTAGCCGCGTAAATTTTTCTTTCAGATCGCCGTTGAATGATCCGATTGGGGCAGTCCGTTCACGAGATATCGCAACGCCACCACAGCCACGAACGGGTCACTCGTTCACTTCCATTCGTGGAGAGAATGTCCCACACATTGTCCACACATTGTCCACTCATGGTCCACGGAGTTCGACTCGAGGAGGATATTCCTCGGTAGGTCAGACCCAGGGTTGGAGGGTTGTGGGCGTCGCTTATTGGGACTCATCATCAGTGTCGCGAGTGCCGTCCACCATCGCCCGCGGCTGCCACGCGTGGCTCTGGGGTCGTCGTGCCCGCAGGCGGCATCTCCCGCGTCTCCTCCGCGAGGAACCAGAAGCTCCCTCCCACTGGCGGACCGATGTCCGTGTGCAGGCCGAGGTGCCGTGTCAACTCATCACACGCCGCCTGTGGTGTACCGCCTTAACCAAGGCGTTGTCGAGTGAACTAACGATGGTACAGGGTGGTTGGCGAGACGAAGCGAGATGGGTGGATGGGATTTTGCGTGAAACGAGGTGGTGGTGACAACGCGTGGAATAAACGAAGGTGGAAATGAGACGAGGGGTTTGGTGATGAGTGGCCATGGGGAGTTGGGGGGCAGGGAAGGCGGCGGTAGTGCGAGTGGGGAGACCACCAACAGGGGGATAAAGGGGGGGGGCAATAGAGAACGAGGTGGGGGTTTAAGAGGAGAGGGGGAGGTCGCGAGAGAGGGCGATTGTCTGACGTCCAGGGGAAGTTTGTTCCAGTGAAGAGGGGCTCGGAGAGAGAACGAGCGAGCGACACCGACGCGGTGCGCACGGAGGAGGATGCGGGCAGGAGCGTCATGTGGCGCACAGGGACACGTGACGCACAGGGGACTCGGCTGCCAACTGGGACTCGCGTTAAGATGACGGGTTGCGATGTAACAGCGGCCGCTCCTAGAATGTGCCGGCATATTGGGCGCTCCAATCGAGAGCAAACGGTTGTCACGAGTCGATCCCGAGTCTGTGATGTGACAACCGCTGCACGGGACGGGGAACGAGTCGAGATGGCCGTGCGAGGTGGGGGGCTGTCGCCACCTTTGGTGGTCGCCGACTTTGAGGCCCAGTGGACCTCACCAGTGACGATGATCTTACGATGATTGCCACTAGGGAGACAAAGGTGGCCGGGCGTGGTGCTGGCCACACACCCCCTCGTGTACCGTGTCAGTCTTCATAGGTGCTGCTCGCTAACAGCACTTGCCCCAACAGTCTGTTGATGCTATACGAGGGTCTTTGTCTTGGTGAGTTGTAGGTGAGTGAGTGGTAGGTGAGTGAGTGAGTGGTAGGTGAGTGAGTGAGTGGTAGGTGAGTGGTCGGTGAGTGAGTGGTAGATGAGTGAGTGGTAGGTGAGTGGTCGGTGAGTGAGTGGTAGGTGAGTGAGTGGTAGGTGAGTGAGTGATAGGTGAGTGGTAGGTGAGTGAGTGGTAGGTGAGTGAGTGAGTGGTAGGTGAGTGAGTGAGTGGTAGGTGAGTGAGTGGTAGGTGAGTGAGTGAGTGAGTGGTAGGTGAGTGAGTGGTAGGTGAGTGAGTGGTAGGTGAGTGAGTGAGTGGTAGGTGAGTGAGTGAGTGGTAGGTGAGTAGGTGGTAGGTGAGTGAGTGGTAGGTGAGTGAGTGAGTGGTATTTGTCTTTGATGGTTGTTAAAGAGAGATGCGACTGATTCATACCGTAGGAATGTGGAAGGTCTATCGCTGCCTCAAGCCCGTCGCTCCTTATCGCTACAACTCAATTGAGTTCTCTACCCACGTCGAGGAGTCGGTACGTCCGGACTGACTGGTTCATGTCAGCCTCACCGCAAAGTGACCGACACTCACCCACTCACCCACCCTCTCAATCACTCACCCACTCACTCACTCTCTCACTCACCCACTCACTCACCCTCTCACTCACCCTCTCACTCACCCACTCACTCACTAACTCACCCACTCACTCACCCTCTCACTCACCCACCCACCCACTCACCCACCCACTCACCCACTCACTCACCCTCTCACGCACTCACCGACTCACTCACCCACTCACTCACTCACCCACTCACGCACTCACCCACTCACTCACCCACTCACCCACTTACTCACCCACTCACTCACCCTCTCACCCACTCACTCACCCACTCACTCACCCTCTCACGCACTCACCCCCTCACTCACCCTCTCACGCACTCACCCACTCACCCACCCTCTCAATCACTCACCCACTCACTCACTCTTTCACTCGCCCACTCACTCACCCACTCACTCACCCACTCACTCACCCTCTCACCCACTCACTCACCCACCCACTCACCCACTCACCCACTCACTCACCCTCTCACGCACTCACCCCTCACTCACCCTCTCACGCACTCACTCACGGATTTCCCAAGACGGCCAACCTCACTCAACTGGACAATCCGGGACAGGTGGCAACCACGCCAGCCGCTCCCGGCTGCGATCGCGACCTCTGCCCATCAGCATCAGCAGAGGGCGCTGTCGCAGCGTCGCAGCAAAGCCGCTCGTTGCGCGTCGCCGCCTCCCTCCACGATCGCGGAGTTGAGTTCCCCGAGGGGAGAAGCCCCACGCCATTGAACTTTGTCAAGGGCGACTTGGCCAGCAGGCGAAAATCATTCGGCTGGGAAAGTCGCTCCCGATCCCAGGCACCAGTTGCACTTTTCAGGCGCCCTGCCAGAGGGCGGTTTGTTAATGAACTTCGCGTGACAGCGAACTGATGATCGTCCTTTTGGTCAACTCTCAGAGCTGGAAGTTAGCAGAACTAAGCGGCGAAAAGGCAGCGTTTAATATTAACGTTGAGCAAGTTGTTGGTGAGCGAGCTGAGCCAATGAGATAATTACACTTGAGAACCAATTTTAATCAAAGACAGAGAGACGCACACACACAGACACACGGACAGACCCACAGACACACAGACAAACGTACAGACCCACAGACACACATACACACGGACAGACCCACAGACACACGTACATACGGACAGACCCACAGACACACAGACAGACCCACAGACACACGCACACACAGACAGACATACAGACTCACAGACACACGTACACACGGACAGACCCACAGACACACGCACACACAGACAGACATACAGACCCACAGACACACGTACACACGGACAGACCCACAGACACACGTACACACAGACAGACCCACAGACACACGTACACACAGACATACCATCAGACACACGGACACACAGACAGACCTACAGACACACGTACACACGCACAGACCCACAGACACGTACACACAGACAGACCCATAGACACACGTACACATAGACAGACCCACAGACACACGTACACACGGACAGACCCACAGACACACGGACACACACACAGACACACGTACACATGGACAGACGTACAGACACACGTACACACAGACAGACCCACAGACACACGTACACACAGACAGACCCACAGACACACGTACACACGGACAGACGTACAGACACACGTACACACAGACAGACCCACAGACACACGTACACACAGACAGACCCACAGACACACGTACACACAGACAGACCCACAGACACACGTACACACAGACAGACGTACAGACACACGTACACACGGACAGACCCACAAACACACGTACACACAGACAGACCCACAGACACACGTACACACAGACAGACGTACAGACACACGTACACACGGACAGACCCACAGACACACGTACACACAGACAGACCCACAGACACACGTACACACAGACAGACGTACAGACACATGTACACACGGACAGACCCACAGACACACGTACACACGGACAGACGTACAGACACACGTACACACAGACAAACCCACAGACACACGTACACACAGACAGACGTACAGACACACGTACACACAGACAGACCCACAGACACACGTACACACAGACAGACGTACAGACACACGTACACACGGACAGACCCACAGACACACGTACACACGGACAGACGTACAGACACACGTACACACAGACAGACCCACAGACACACGTACACACAGACAGACGTACAGACACACGTACACACGGACAGACCCACAGACACACGTACACACGGACAGACGTACAGACACATGTACACACAGACAGACCCACAGACCCACAGACACACGTACACACAGACAGACGTACAGACACACGTACACACGGACAGACATACAGACACACAGACAGACCCACAGACACACGTACACACAGACAGACCCACAGACACACGTACACACGGACAGACCCACAGACACACGTACACACAGACAGAAGTACAGACACACGGACAGACCCACAGACACACGTACACACAAACAGACCCACAGACACACGTACACACAGACAGACCCACAGACACACGTACACACAGACAGACGTACAGACACACGTACACACGGACAGACCCACAGACACACGTACACACGGACAGACGTACAGACACACGTACACACGGACAGACCCACAGACACACGGACACACGCACAGACGAACTCTGACGCATGGCCACGTGGACGGGCAGACGTCACAATGCGTGTGTAATGCGGGCATAAGCGACCTTCCGGATGTGACGTCACGGGGAGGCGGAGCCAGGTGACGTGGGTGAAAGGTTGGGGTCCTTAAGTGGGTAAACCGGAAAGAGAAGTCAGTCGGGGAGTGAATGGAAAAGAGTGGGGCCACGCGGGTGAACGAGAGGAGAGGGGGGCACGGACAGCCAGGAAGGCTGTGTGTCAGAGGCAGCGGTGTGGCTGCAGAGAGTCGCAGGAGCGACGAAGAGAGAGACAGCACGAGGCTGTCAGAGCTGCGGAGAGAGCAAGAGAGAGAGAGGAGCTGCAGCGGTGTGTGGGTGGAGACAGCACGAGGCTGTCAGAGCTGCGGAGAGAGCAAGAGAGAGAGAGGAGCTGCAGCGGTGAGAGCCAGGGGGGCTGGGAGAGAGTAACAGCAGCGGAGCTGCTGTGGGGGCTACAAGAGCGACAGAGGCCAACAGAGGGGCTGCTGGTGGAGACTGGAGAGACATCGGAGTCAGCACTGTGGGGACTGAGCAAAGAGGAGACAGCCGTGTGGGTAATACAGTACGGACCAAATAAAGGACACTGAGCCAGAGATCGTGGTCAAGTCTTTTATTACACTGGTGCCAGAAGTGAAACGGCATGTCGAAGCAAGTGAGGAAGAAGATTACTCCGCCGCCAGCATCAGCTTCATCGTCCGACGACGACGAATTCCCTCCAACCATGGATCCTGCTGGGGTGGTGGAGGAGAGCTCTGCTGAAGCGAGCATGGGGACGGGTGTGGAAGATGTCGTCGCGATGGCGGGGCCGTCAACATCATCGGACGCTGATCAGAGATGGCAACAGATGGCGGTGCAACTGGAGGCACTCAAGGACGTCCTGGCGCAGCTATGTCAACTCGTCACGCCGAGGACGACGGAGGAAGCTGAAGGTGCTCCACGGGCCGCCACGTTGCCTGCCCTGCCGCCGCCATTAGCCACGCGGCAAGAAGCCGCCATCTTGCGCGTCCCGCGGCGCCAAACCGCCATCTTGGACACGCCGCGGGCCGACGCCTTTTTGAATTTGCCTCCAGAACAACCAACAATTGAAGAGAACGTGAAGAGGAGTCGGAGTCGCCACCTCACCACAGTTAAGGAATACTCCATCGGGGGCGATTGGAGCGCTTTCGCCTGCCGATTCTTGGCGGCGGTACGTTCCGCAAGATGGACCGATGCTGAGGCCTTGGAAGTGTTGCCGACTCTACTGGACAATGAATCTGTTCGATTTTTCCGTTCCATAACGGCCGACAAAAAGAAGACCTTATGCGGAGTTTTTGAAGAAATGGCCGACGCTTATGAGCCACCTGACGATGCGCATCGGCGATTCGCTCAACGACAGCGAGCACCCGAGGAATCGCCCGTGGCGTTCAGAGGTGCGGTGCTGGAGCTGGCCATGGCAGCTTATCCGGAGACGCCACAGGACCTGCTCGAGCCTCTCATATTAGGCAAAATGCTGGAGCTGTCTCGGGATCTGGGGATCCCCATGCCTGTGTGTGGGCATGAGAAGCTCACTTCCCGAGCGGCAGCAAAGTGTCTGGATGCGCAGTTTAATCTCCGTCGCTGGAAGCAAGTGGCGGCATGGACGGGTGGGCCCGTCAAGGAAGGAGGCGCGATGGGGTGGGACCCCACAAAGGCGGTCTATGTGCCGGATGAGCGGGGTCCTCGGGAGCTGACGGCCGCCTCCTCTCCATGGTCGGGACGCGGAGGCCCTGGTCCGCGCGCTACGCCATCGGAACGGGGCCGCCGGGATGCAAGACCTGCGCTTCGGCGCAACGATGCCGACTGCTTCCGCTGCGGCCGTAGGGGCCATTACGCCAAGGATTGCTGGGCCCGCTTCCCGGGTCCGCCGCAGCGGGAGGTTTCTGTACCGGAAAAGACGCCCAAAGACCTTCCGAAACAGGCATGTCGGCACACACCAGACGCCCGGCAAGGCTTTGCACCTCACCCATCACCTTCGTTGCGCGACCCTATTGTTGTTATTCATGATAGGCCATCGACGGGGCCTTGTCGCTCGGTGACGCAGTGGCGCAAATTGGCGCGGAGAGTCGTCGCGGCCGCTACGGGTTCGTCCACTGTACCGGGGTCTATACAAGGGGTGGACGTGCGCATTTTGGTCGACTCTGGAGCGTCTGCGACTATTATATCGGATGTCATTTTCCATCTGTTGGGCATCCCGCCGGGGGCTGTGCGCCCGGTTTATGGGTCGTGCGTCGCTGCGAACGGGGGTAGTATGGGTATCGTGGGCCAGGTGGATGCTAAGATATCTATTGGGGATGTGTCGGCTTCGGGTGTTGTGTTAATATCAAGATCTTTGGCGATTCCTTGCTTATTAGGCACCGATTTTTTGGCTAGAATGCCCATTTTGATCAAAATCAATGAGAATTGTATTGAATTGCCGGGTGGCCGTCAAATATCGTTTCTGCCGTCGCCCTGGGGGCGACCTGCTTCGGCCGTACAGGTGCAGGCGCTGTCCGTCGCATCTGTGGACATCCCACCTGGTTCACAGATGCTTATACCCTTGCGGTATCGGAAGCCCCTGCCTAATCGTCTGGGAGCAGTAGGGGTCTTGTTGTCGCCATCCGCCACGATAACAACAGGATTGGCGTTAGTTGGGGCACAGACCATTGTCCGGCCGGATCAATTACCGTTTTTACAGGTGCTTAACGCGGGGGTGGAAAACATCCGTGTTCCGGCCGGTACGGTTGTGGCACATGCCACTACGGCGTTTGCGACGCACGATTGTCCGCATAGCCGGGGAGTGGTCGCTGGTGTTTCCGAGCCGAGGGGTTCGGATAATCGTTGGATTGCTAACTTATGTGACGAAAATTCTTCCCTGTCCGTGGAGCAACGTGATGCGCTGCGTAAATTGTTGTTGACGTATTCGGATGTGTTCAGCTCCGATGATTTGGATCTGGGCCGCACATCGTTGCTTTCCCATCACATTGAGACGGGCGACGCTGCCCCTATTCGATTAAATTCGCATCGGATGAGTCCTGCGGAGCGAGAACACATTCGGGGGGCAGTAGAAGGCATGTTGGCTGCGGACATCATATCGCCATCTAACAGCCCATGGGGCGCTCCTGTGGTCTTGGTTAAGAAAAAGGATGGCAACTTGCGATTTTGTGTTGATTTCCGGAAATTGAATAAGATATCGGTGGCAGATGCGTACCCCCTGCCGCGTATGGACGACTCCCTTGACGCATTGTCGGGGGCTAAGTTCTTTTCCACACTGGACCTCTCTTCGGGATTTTGGCAGCTCCCCCTTGACGAGTCCTCACGGGAGAAAACCGCTTTCCGTACGCCGCAGGGGTTATTTCAATTTAACTGCCTCCCGATGGGATTGAATGCGGCCCCTGCCACATTTCAAAGATTGATGGAGCTCGTTTTGACGGGGTTGCAGTGGGAGACGTGTCTTATATATTTGGACGATATCATTGTCTTCAGCCGCACATTTGAGGAACATTTAACGCGGCTGGAGACAGTGTTCACGAGGATGCGCTCTGCGAATTTAAAATTTAAACCAAAGAAATGCCACCTACTGCAACGGTCCGTCCGTTATCTGGGGCACATTGTGAGTGCTGAGGGGGTGTCCACGGATCCGGAAAAGACGGCGTGCGTCCGGGATTGGCCGACTCCGGCCACCGTGGGGGATGTTCGGCGGTTTTTGGGATTTGCCTCGTATTATCGAAGATTTGTGCCGGGGTTTGCGACGATTGCGAGGCCCTTGCATCTCCTTACGGGTAAAGGACGGAAGTTTGTTTGGGGACAGCCGGAAGAGGCGGCCTTTCAGAGTCTGCGTGATCTATTGGCAACGGCCCCAACATTGGATTATCCCGATTTTGATCGCCCATTCATTCTTGATACGGACGCGAGTGACACAGGTATTGGGGCGGTGTTATCACAGTCTAAAGGGGGTGTAGAGCGCGTCGTGGCGTATGGTAGCCGAGTCTTATCTCCTGCGGAAACTCGCTACTGTGTCACTCGTAGAGAACTTTTGGCGGTTGTTTTTTTCCTACGGCAATTTCGACCGTACCTTTACGGTCGTTCCTTTGTTGTGCGAACGGATCATGCGGCCTTGCAATATGCACTTAAAATGGACCAGCCATCCGGACAGTGGGCACGTTGGTTGGACACGCTACAGGAATTTTCCTTCCAAATTCAACATCGGAAGGGGGTGCGCCATGCGAACGCTGACGCACTTTCCAGATTACCGCGGCGAGCCCCTTGCAAATGTGAGTCGGGGACGCATAGGTGTTCGCCGATTCTGAACCCCCCTCAGCCGCTTACGTTGGCCGTCGAGAAGTCGGATACTCCGATGGAACCGGGACCGACTGACGGGGTTTTGAATCTGCCGCGGTCTGTCTGGATTCGGGAACAGATGATGGATGAGTCGTTGTTGTCCATGCGGAAGCGGTCTACGAGGGACAATGGGAGTCCGAGTTCGGCTGTGGGGCCGCGAACCGCTCTCCGAGATGGTCTGCTTATGTGGCGAGAAGGGGTCCAGGAAAGCTGGCGTGTGGTGGTACCGACGTCCTTGCGATTCGAGTTGATTAGGACTCTCCATTGTGAGACACTCTTACATTTAGGGGTGCAGAAGACTTTGTTGACGTTGCAACGTCATTATTTTTGGCACGGCATGGCGACAGATGTCGTAGGGCACGTGCGCGCGTGCCCTGAGTGCGCCCGACGTAAGCCGCCTAAACATCCTTACGTGCCGCCTCTCCAGTCGATTCAGGTGTCTCGAGTCAATGAATTGGTGGCACTGGACATATTGGGACCCTTCCCACCATCGGCGAGGGGAAATAAATATTTGCTGGTAGGGGTTGAGTATCTCTCCCGTTGGCCGATGGCCTGGCCGTTGCCCGATCAGTCGGCCGCAGCCATCACCGACGCCTTTTTGTTTGGGTACATTATGGATAAGGGGGCGCCTGAGAGACTCCTCACGGACCAGGGCCGAAATTTCTCTTCTAAATTATTGGCGGAAGTGTGCGCGGGCCTTGGGACTAAGAAAATACGGACATCCCCATACCATCCGCAGACGGATGGTATGGTCGAGCGGCTGAACAGGACATTGTCTGCCATGCTTTGCCATACTGTGAGTGAACAGCAATCAGATTGGGATCTGCACATCCCCGGAGTGCTTTCGGCGTACAGGATGACGCCTCATGCGGCTACAGGGTATTCGCCGTTTTACCTTATGTATGGTCGGGAAAACGTGCCTCCGGTGGATGTGCAATTGGGTACTGGGGTGAAGGGACCTCGTAAACCACTTCCTGAATACATTCAGGACACGGTTCGCCGGGTCACGGAGGCGCGGGAAAATGCCCGCGTAGCTACGGCCAAAGCCCAGGCCCGGAACGAGCGGTATGCTCGGCGGTCCGAGGGGGAGTGCCCCTGGAAGGTTGGAGACCTGGCCTGGCTCCATTGCCCGCAGGTGCGGCCGGGGACCTCTCCTAAATTGCACAAACCTTGGCATGGTCCTGTGCGCCTCATTGAGGTTCCCAATCCACAGTCGGCGCGCGTTCAGATTGGTTCTCGCCGATGGTTTGTTCATACGTCGCGGTTGAAACCATATGTTGCTCCCCTACGTGATGCGTCATCTCCCAATGTTGCCTTGCCGGGGTCTGTTGCCGCCGACTCTCCCCTGCCTGCGTCCACTGATCTTGCTAGAGCGCCTGTCGTACCTGTTCCAGACAGGTCGGCCGTGACACCGAGGGGGACGAGGTGCCCTGCTCGGAGGGCGCCTGCCAGCTTTGCGAGACCTTCGAGCCCTGCAGCCCTTCTGACCCCGCCGCAGGCACATTCGAAGGACACGGCCAAGACTGATTCTTCAGGAACACGGGACGTTGGTGGACTTCCAACCGCAACAGGAGAATTACCCCCTGTCATTCATCGAGTTCCATCGCGTTCCCGTTCTGCGAGCGGGCCGCCGACCGTCCGGGACGGTCCGGCGACCCGCACACGCTCTAAATCACTTACGTTTCGTTGATTGTATGTTGTGTTGTTGTTCTTGTTCTTACCCTTGTATTTATTGCATGCTTTCTGTACGTCCGTTGATGTTACTTGTTGTTATTGTTCTGTTGTTATATTGCATGCTTGGTGTCCTTTAGCGCGGAAGGTCGGTTCACCGCATTACCCTTTGGTATTGTTCAGCCGAGGTCGGCTGGGTTTTTTCTACGGGGGAGGGTGGTGTAATGCGGGCATAAGCGACCTTCCGGATGTGACGTCACGGGGAAGCGGAGCCAGGTGACGTGGGTGAAAGGTTGGGGTCCTTAAGTGGGTAAACCGGAAAGAGAAGTCAGTCGGAGAGTGAATGGAAAAGAGTGGGGCCACGCGGGCGAACGAGAGGAGAGGGGGGCACGGACAGCCAGGAAGGCTGTGTGTCAGAGGCAGCGGTGTGGCTGCAGAGAGTCGCAGGAGCGACGAAGAGAGAGACAGCACGAGGCTGTCAGAGCTGCGGAGAGAGCAAGAGAGAGAGAGGAGCTGCAGCGGTGAGAGCCAGGGGGGCTGGGAGAGAGTAACAGCAGCGGAGCTGCTGTGGGGGCTACAAGAGCGACAGAGGCCAACAGAGTGGCTGCTGGTGGAGACTGGAGAGACATCGGAGTCAGCACTGTGGGGACTGAGCAAAGAGGAGACAGCCGTGTGGGTAATACAGTACGGACCAAATAAAGGACACTGAGCCAGAGATCGTGGTCAAGTCTTTTATTACACGTGTACCGCGCAGGCAGTAAACCCGGCCTGTCACTCAGCCCTGTCCATAAAATCTCGACTTTAAGCTGTCGTGACTGCAGGAATTCGTATTCTTTGGGTCTGTCGGCAAAGTCACGTAGATGGTTCAAAGAAAATAAAAAACTACGACGTTTCGATCACAACACGACCGCGTGTGTGGTGATCGAAACGTCGTCATCCTGATGACGATCGCTTGTGTTGTGATCGAAACGTCGTAGTTTTTTGTTATTTTCTTTGAACCATCGACGACGTGACCCAAAGAATTCGAGACGCGCATTTTTCAGCTTCCCAAAGTGTCTGTGAGGACAAAGTAAGACACCGAGAAATGTCCCCAAAGCCACGGAATGAGTCGTAAAACACAGAAGCAGCCGCGCATTAATCGCTATTTTGTCCTTTCAAGCGAAGAAGATCAAAACAAATGTTTGGGTGGAGGGGGGTAAAGTGCACACAGAGTCGCAGTGGGGGGGGGGGGGGCTGCTGCCGACCCGGAGGGGAAATCCGCGACGCCCAAGGGCCCAAGCGGAGCGCGCGCGCCTCGCGAGGGCGCGGAGATTGGAGATTGACAGCGGCGTGAACACAACAACAACAACAGCAGCAGCAGCCGCAGCCCGTTCACCACGGCGCTTGTTGTGCCAGGCTAGGTGCACTTTGAGGCCGTCACGTGAGATGTCGAAGGCTCGCTGCTGGCAGGCCACGGAGCTGACCCAGCACGGTGCCACGGGTTGACTGGCAGATGGCTGGCTGATGCACCGCCTGTGCACCAACGTTGTACCGACTCGCTGCGTTTTAGCCGCTCGGCGCTCTGTTCGTTGTTGTGAGCGTCGCTCCTCCGCCCTCCGTTGTTGCTGGAGGGCGACTGCCTCCAACTACCCAGTAGCGTCCTTCACGAGCCTCCTCCATAGAGGCCGATCTTGACACCGGTGGTACCGGACATCGACAAGTCCACTCAGCTCCCCATCCTCCTGTACCACATCACTCCATCTCCTCTCTAGCCCGTACTGCGCCCGGTCAAACAGAAGCTGCTTGGGCACGCGGTGGCCGGGCATACGGGCTACGTGACCCAGCCAACGCAGCCTCGCCTGCCGGAGGAACTCTGATCGGAACTGTGTCCAGATCTTTGAAGGATCTGTGAGCTCCTCACACAATAAAGTCTGGTTAAACAATACAGCACACACACGCGCGTGCATATCTGTTAAACAGCAACATGCGCACACAATGCGCATCGCTTTCCTCTATCTCCGTAAGTATATACAGTAGAGTACATACAAATATTGCTTCACGCATCCCATCAGCTAATCCCCACCTCCGATCAGCACGGTTGGCTATTCACGGTGCGAAACAGGTTCAACACACGACCCAAGCATTCAAGACGAGCACAACTCTGGATCAGTTTCGACAATCGGTGTCTTGTCAGCCAAACGAGACTTGCTTGAAGCAATGCTGGCGACCTGCCAGGGTGGATGGGCCAGGGCCCTGGAACTCCTTCGCGTGGTTGGAGAGATGACAAGACGCTGCATGGCGACAGTGGGCCACACCTCGGTCGTGCTGAGCCATCGCTGCCGAAGACTCCCAGAAAGGCCGTGGCGCTGATGGGATGTGCGAAATGTGTGCTGTTGTTCGACTCCGTCGAGGAAGAGATGTTTGTGGAAGGCGTGTTTAGTGTTACCTGGAGTCTCCACCACGACGCGAATGAATGGTTGGTTTGTGTTGTATGTGTGTGAGTGTGTTCATGATTGTGTGTGAGTGTTGTTTATGTGTGTGTGTTGTTTATTGTTTCACTCCGAATCAGTAGAGCGGCAATATCTTTTCATCGGTTGCGTAACGCTGTGTGGAAGCTTCAGGTCTTCTCGGCCACGGTCATTCCCTCCCTTCGCTACGCTTGCGAAATGTGGACCCCCCTAATGGAGCATCTTCCCCGGTTAGAAACATTTAGGCTGGCCTGCCTACGATCCATCCTGGGTTTAACCAGGCTGGATTGTGTGAGGAGCTCACAAATCCTTGAAAGATCTGGGCAAAGTCCCATCGGCGAGCTCCTCCGGCAGGCAAGGCTGCGTTGGCTGGGTCATGTAGCCCGCATGCCCAGCCACCGCATGCCTAAACAGCTTTTGTTCAGCCGGATCGAGGGGGCTAAACGGGCGCGGCACGGGCTAGAGAAGAGATGGAGTGATGTGGTACAGGAGGACGTGGAGCTGAGTGGACTTGCCGATGACTGGTACCAGTGGTGTCAAGATCGGCCTCTGTGGAGGAGGTTCGTGAAAGACGCTACTGGGCAGTCGGAGGCATTCGCCCTCCAACAACAACGGAGGGCGGAGGAGCGACGCTCACAACAACGAGTGGAGCGCCGGGTGGCTAAAGCACAGAAAGTTGGCACAGTAGGGGGCACAGGTGGTGCATCAGCCATTCGTTTCGGTCATCTCAGTCAGTCGACCCGTGGCACCTGGGTCTGCCCCGTGACCTGCCAGCGGGCGTTCGACACTTCACGTGGCCTCAAGGTGCACATGGCCTGGCACAAGCGTCGTGGGGACGTCACCGCCACTTAGTGGCGAACACGTACTTACACACACGCATGTTGCCTCATCGGTCGTGACACCACCGACGCTCAATCCGAAACCATAGAGACAGCCAGAGAGAGAGGGAGGCGGGGGAGGAGTGGGAGAGAGTGAGTGGTGCTTGAGAGTGGAGTGAGGGGAGAGGATGGGGAGATGAAAAAGATGATGGGGGAGGAGAGGAGGGAGAGTTCGTGGTACTTGAGAGAGGAGAGGAGGGAGAGGGGATAAACCCAAAGTTCACAAAGGAGAATAAAAGCAAAATTCACAAAGTTAGAACCGACGTTTTGCTGACCCTAAAAACAGACGAGAGCAGGGGAGAGCAAGGGAGAGGACAGGAGAAGGTGGAGTGAGGGCAGAGAGGAGAGAGCGAGGGAGAGAAGCAGAGGAGGGGTGAGCAAGGGAGAGGACAGGAGAAGGTGGAGTGAGGGCAGAGAGGAGAGAGCGAGGGAGAGAGCAGAGGAGGGGTGAGTAAGGGAGAGGACAGGAGAAGGTGGAGTGAGGGCAGAGAGGAGAGAGCGAGGGAGAGGAGCAGAGGAGGGGAGAGCAAGGGAGAGGACAGGAGAAGGTGGAGTGAGGGCAGAGAGGAGAGAGCGAGGGAGAGAGCAGAGGAGGGGTGAGCAAGGGAGAGGACAGGAGAAGGTGGAGTGAGGGCAGAGAGGAGAGAGCGAGGGAGAGGAGCAGAGGAGGGGTGAGCAAGGGAGAGGACAGGAGAAGGTGGAGTGAGGGCAGAGAGGAGAGAGCGAGGGAGAGGAGCAGAGGAGGGGTGAGCAAGGGAGAGGACAGGAGAAGGTGGAGTGAGGGCAGAGAGGAGAGAGCGAGGGAGAGAGCAGAGGAGGGGTGAGCGTGCATCGCCAGACGCCTCGTGGCACGGCTCCCAGAGAGCAGCAGCAGCAGGAGGAGGAGGAACTTGGTGACGAGGTTGGCCGTGATCGTCTCAAGTTCCACCTGCGGACTGACACCGACAAGTTCGACCCCAGGTGAGTGGTGTGATCAGCGGCAGTTGCTTCGCTTCGTCTTTGTAAAGAAAAGAAAAATCCCAAACGCATTCTCCTGGGACAACGATCCACGCGGTGCTCAGCTTCATCGTTTCAACAGTTTACTTCATTCCGGTGGTGGAAATTCCCACGTTACTATGACGGGGGCGAGTCCATCCATAGGGTAAAACCCACCGACATCCCCACGAAGTAGTGCCCATTTGGTCGTCCGCGGAGGGTGATGGGCTGAGTGAACAGCCCAGGACCCGGACTTGAACTCGCGTCGTCTCTGACTGGGAGCCGCTCGCTCTGCTGCTGAGTTTCGCTGCGGTGTGGAATGCGATTTTTTTGTAGCGAATACTTTTACACGTGACACTTTTGTTCCACTGTTAGAGCACCAGGCACACAATAAATAATTAGTGAGCTACATCCGAATTGTATTTATAGTGGAGGAATCCGATGCGCTATAAAGCTATTTTTCATAGATGTCCAGGAGGGGCACGGGGTAAGAACGTCAGAACAACAAACAGTACACAAACACAACAGGCGTGCAAGTATAAGAAAGGTAAACAAATCACCAAAATACACAAATACAATTAACCCCCCCCCCCACGAGGCAAAGGCCACTCAGGTATTAACTTATTTTTCAGAAACGACCTGGCCACAAATGATAGCTCAACAAAGTGGCCCATTACTTGGACATTCATAACAGCCAAAATGATCTAAATTTATCTCAATGCGTGTTGATAAATGTGGAGGCAAAAAACCGGAGGACCCGGGAGAGAAAAATCCACGCGACCACGGGGAGAGATACACGCAAACTCCAAATATACAAGAGGCGCCAGGGTCGGGATGGAATCCCCGACCTTCTGCACACGTCACACCAGCGTGGTGCCTCTTGTATAAATAATACAGTCCATGACATCCGTCTGCTTGTCGATGTTCTATCTCGATGTAAGTGCACGTGAGCCCACGTAGCCACAGAGCCACGTGACAGACACCTGCAGCGCGTGCCGGGCATCCCGCCCGGCACGCCCTGACGGACTTACGCGTCTTTAAACTCAACTATTTATTTTTACCAGGTCAGGCCCACTGAGCTATATCAGTCTTTTTCAGAAGCCACCTGGCCACACGTGACAGCGAAGTGGCTCATCATCATCGCGTGGAAATGTAAAGCAGCCAAATACTCTAAACGAGTGACGTTGAATCTAAATGTGGAGGGATAAACCGGAGGACCCGGAGAAAACGCCACGCGACCACGGGGGGAGAGAGAAAGAGAGGCACGCCAACTACAAATATACAGCAGCAGCAGCAAGCATCGTCAGGGTCGGGATCGAACCCACGTCCTCCTGCAGACCAGGCGAGGTAGTTGACATCTCCTAGCCACCACGGTGCCGGAGGCGATGTTTGTGCGCTCCGGTCTCGTGATCCTCGCATTCATACGGCGGGGGCTGTCACGCAGCAGTAGCAGCAGTAGCACGACGCCCCATCGATGTTCAGAAGCAGCACACACACACAACAGCAACAACAACAACCGCCATTCGCCACTTAGTGGCGGTGACGTCCCCACGACGCTTGTGCAAGGCTATGTGCACCTTGAGGCCACGTGAAGTGTCGAACGCCCGCAGGCAGGAGGTCACGGGGCAGACCCAGGTGCCACGGGTCGACTGACCGAGATGACCGAGATGACTGGCTGATGCACCACCTGTGCCCCCTACTGTGCCAACTTGCTGTGCTTTAGCCACCCGGCGCTTCGCTCGTTATTGTGAGCGTCGCTCCTCCGCCCTCCGTTATTGTTGGAGGGCGACTGCCTCCAACTGCCCAGTAGCGTCCTTCACGAGCCTCCTCCACAGAGGCCGATCTTGACACCGCTGGTTACCAGTCATCGGCAAATCCACTCAGCTCCACGTCCTCCTGTACCACATCACTCCATCTTTTCTCTAGCCCGTGCCGCGCCCGCTTATCCCCCTCGATCCGGCCGAACAATAGCTGTTTAGGCATGCGGTGGCTGGGCATGCGGGCTACATGACCCAGCCAACGCAGCCTTGCCTAACGGAGGAGCTCACCAATAAGACTTTGCCAAGATCTTTCAAGGATTTCTGAGCTCCTCACACAATCCAGCCTGGTTAAACCCAGGATGGATCATAGGCAGGCCAGCCTAAATGTTTCTAACCGGCGCAGATGCTCCATTAGGGGGGTCCACGTTTCGCAAGTGTAGAGAATGGAGGGAATGACCGTGGCCGAGAAGACCTGAAGCTTCGTGCGGAGCGACAGACCAGGTAGCTTCCACACAGCGTTACGCAACCGATGAAAATATCTTCTTAGGTTTTTTCGGTAAAGATTAGCTGTATCAAGTGATACAGCTAATCTGGCTGTGACGGTCCCACCTGATGACGGAGACTTGTGTTGCCTCCGAAACGTCGTGATTTTTGTTTTTATTTTATTTTACTTTCTACGTGACTTTACCGAAAAAACCTAAGAAGATGATTCCTTGCAGTCACGAAAGCTTCAAATCTAGAATCGATGAAAAGATATTGCCGCTCGACTGATTCGGAGTGAGACCTCTGCTGTTAGACTGGAGCCGGTCATAAGCACACTGCCCAGGTATGGGAAACTCTCCACTCTCTCCACAATTGCCCCATCACCGATTGGGAGTTGTGGAGGTGGAGTGTCCGATGGTACAAAATACCCAGGCAGGTGCTTAGTTTTGGTGGGGCTGATGGTAAGGTCCCACCCACACACACCCACACACACCCACACACATCCACACACACCCACACACAGAAAACTGTCAGGGTGTCCTTGTAGCGCTGTTTGGGGCCACCTTGCGCTCGCTTTGCCATTCTTCAGCTCGCCAAATAAGACTTGTTCTGGCAGTCTCGCGCAGGACATTCTGGTCACGTGGCCAGTCCATCTAAGCTGTTCCTTCGCAAGCAAGGTGTGGATGCTGGGGATATTGGCCTTTCTGAGGAATTCCGTGTCAGGGATTCTACCAATTGATCCTCAGCAGTTTCCTCAGACAGCTCAAGTGGAGATGGTGGTGATGGTGGTGATGGTAGTGATGGTAGTGATGGTGGTGATGGTAGTGATGGTGGTAATTATGATGGTAGTGATGGTGGTGATGGTAGTGATGGTGGTGATGGTAGTGATGGTGGTGATGGTGGCGATTATGATGGTAGTGATGGTGGTGATGGTAGTGATGGTGGTGATGGTAGTGATGGTGGTGATGGTGGTGATTATGATGGTAGTGATGGTGGTGATTATGATGGTAGTGATGGTGGTGATGGTGGTGATGGTGGTGATTATGATGGTAGTGATGGTGGTGATTATGATGGTAGTGATTGTGGCGATGGTGGTGATGGTGGTGATGGTAGTGATGATGGTGATTATGATGGTAGTGATGGTGGTGATGGTGGTGATGGTGGTGATGGTAGTGATGATGGTGATTATGATGGTAGTGATGGTGGTGATGGTGGTGATGGTAGTGATGGTGGTGATTATGATGGTAGTGATGGTAGTGATGGTAATGATGGTAGTGATGGTGGTGATTATGATGGTAGTGATGGTGGTGATGGTAGTGATGGTGGTGATTATGATGGTAGTGATGGTGGTGATGGTGGTGATGGTAGTGATAATGGTGATTATGATGGTAGTGATGGTGGTGATGGTGGTGATGGTAGTGATGGTAGTGGTTATGATGGTAGTGATGGTGGTGATGGTGGTGATGGTGGTAATTATGATGGTAGTGATGGTGGTGATGGTGGTGATGGTAGTGATGGTGGTGATTATGATGGTAGTGATGGTGGTGATGGTGGTGATGGTAGTGATGGTGGTGATTATGATGGTAGTGATGGTGGTGATTATGATGGTAGTGATGGTAGTGATGGTGGTGATGGTAGTGATGATGGTGATTATGATGGTAGTGATGGTGGTGATGGTGGTGATGGTAGTGATGGTGGTGATTATGATGGTAGTGATGGTCGTGATGGTGGTGATGGTGGCATGAACAGCTCTCGTCGCTCGCCCTTGACCTTGCTGGGCTGTGACGCTCGCGGTGAGAATCGCGAGCGTCACAGGGACGCAGCCTCGCGCTCTCCACGGCCTCGCGAGCTCTCGTCTCGCACTCGAGATCAGAGAGAGAGAGGGCAGAGAGAGAGCGAGAGAGGGCAGAGAGAGGGCAGAGAGAGAGAGCGAGAGAGAGACTTTTTTGACTTTTTAAAACTTTATTACACCAGCGCCAATTGCGCTGGAAACTTTCCGTGCATTCAAATCAATGTACATGCCTTTATGGCAACGACATACACTTCATTGATCGTCACGCAACACATCGCCACCGCCTCACAGTCAGTGTCCGGTGTGCGCGTCGTTCAGGCTCCCGCGCAAATTGCGCTGAAACATTCCGAGTGCATTCGGTGTGGTCATCTCATGGCAACTTCAAGCACTTCGTAGTCGTCGCGCACCACATCGCCACTGCCTCACAGTCAGTGTCCGGTGTGCGCGTTGTCCGGGCTTTCACGTTCCCTTGCTTAAACCAACGGCTCTTCCTCTCCCACATCCTCACCCTCCTTCTCAACCGACGACAGCGAGAGAGAGAGAGGGCAGAGAGAGTGAGAGAGCGAGAGAGAGAGGGCAGAGAGCGAGAGGGCAAAGAGAGAGGGCAGAGAGAGAGGGCAGAGAGAGTGAGAGGGCAGAGAGAGAGGGCAGAGAGAGAGGGCAGAGACAGAGGGCAGAGAGAGAGGGCAGAGAGAGAGGGCAGAGAGAGAGTGAGAGGGCAGAGAGAGAGGGCAGAGAGAGAGGGCAGAGAGAGTGAGAGAGCGAGAGAGAGGGCAGAGAGAGAGGGCAGAGAGAGAGGGCAGAGAGAGAGAGGGCAGAGAGAGAGGGCAGAGAGAGTGAGAGGGCAGAGAGAGTGAGAGAGCTAGCGTCCTCTGCTCGCGTGGAATGCAGACACGTCTTCAGCACTGCACCTGGGCATCCTTCACGGACGTCTGACGTCCTCACATATGGATACATCTAGAAATGCATCTTCATACTGACGACGTGTTTTTGAACACGATAGTTCTGGTGATCCGTGCCTAACGCCTGCCACTGTAGCGCTGCTGGCTGGGTAAGGCGACGTGGATCCGAGCGACGCCACTCATTATCCAGTCTCACTTCTTACACCAGGCTGCTATAAACACCATCTGGCAATGCCACCTCAAATTGTAAATGTTGTGGTTTCGCGCTTCAACACACCGGTGGGCTAAAGCAGTGAACTAATTTGTCTTTTGTCAACGTGACACTTTTTTACTGATTGGCCGTGTCGGGTGGTGGAGGGTTACGACACATTTATAAATAACGCGATCTGAACCCAAAAACGTTGATTATGAATAATATTGGTCGCGAAAGCCTACGTGTTAAACTGACCACCTCATGAATTGTTGTATTTGTAAGGAACCATTGTCATCGCCGATTCGAAATCTCAACCCCCCAAAAAGGGACTTGTGCAATGGCACACGGTCTGGTGATGCGTGACATGCACCGCCATGTCGCTGTGGCTGAAATCATTTCGGAATCCACTCGTTGCAGATGGAGTCTTCATTCCCAGAATTGATCTGCCACCGTCTGATGTGAATTTGCCATTTGCTTTGAAGCGAAGACGGTTTCCAATCAGTCGTCCTGCGTTTGCTATCACTGTCAATACGTCACGAGGGCAACGTTCTGAGCATGTTGGACTTTTATCTCCACAAATCTGTGTTTTTCCCCATGGACAGCTTCATTACGTTGCTTTGCCAAGGTGCACAAATCCCACCGACATCAAAGTGCTGATTCAACATTTTAGATTAAATAAATTCAATACAGTCCTTAAATGTTAGTCTTTTTCATTAAATACACATTTGTATGAACCCGTTATGACGGAAAATTACATTAATTTTATAAATACAAACTAGCAGTGGTTAGTGCTACACTGCGCTACGAACCCAGCGACCCGAGTTCGATTTCTCGCTCACGGCCACCAACAGCAATGACGATTATCTGAACCGGTTCTGTGCCTTCCCTAGGTGGACTCAGCCTCAAATGAACAACCTGGTGCGATATGTAAACATCGCTATTGGGGAGACAAAGGCGGCCCAGCGTGGTGCTGGCCCACCCACCCCTCGTGTGCCACAGTGCCGGCCTTCATAGGTGGTGCTGCTGCTACTCGCTACTAACAGCACTTGCCCCAACAGCGTGTTGATGCTACACGGAGTGCGGGGAACTTGGCCTTGTTACGTGTCGGCTCGGCCACCCTCAATTGCTCACGACGTCCACACGACTTCTCACGACGTCCACACGACTTCTCACGACGTCCACACGACTTCTCACGACGTCCACACGATTGCGAGCGACAGGCTGACAGCACTGGCAATGCGCCCAGAGAGAGAGGGAAAAAGGGAGCTGACTCACAGCTCAAGGGCGTGAGCTCAAGTCCCGACTGGGGGTGGGTTGGCTCAGCTCGCCGCCACCACGCCATCTCTTCAGGCCATCGCCACCTCCTCTGGCAGTCTCGCAATGCAACGATCCATCTTGCTCATCATTCCATCGCTCCATCTCCTCGGGGGACGAGCTCTGCCAGGGGGCGCGTCACCCCCTCGCCTGCCGCTCGGTCTCGAGTCTCTCCCAGCGGAAGTCTCCGTGGCCTCTGGCCGACGTCCTGCCCACGTGGCCCCCCTCACTGGACATCGGTGACAAAGAGCTTCGTAGGTCATCGGATTCCTCCTGCAGTCTCCATGAAGATTCTGATTCTGACTTCTCCGCACGGCGAACGTGACGAGTGGGGGGAGGGGGAGGTCTCAGTCAGTGCAGGCATCTTTGTTCGAGCGGTGGCGCAGCGGTTAGCGCTACGCCGCGCTACGAACCAGGCGACTCGGGCTCGGTTCCCGCTCACGGACACCAGCGGCGATTATCTGAACCGGTCCTGGGCCTCCCGTAGGTCGACTTAACGTACCCCATGCGATGTGTAGAATCCTCACCACTGGGGAGACAAATGCGGCCGGGCGTGGTGCTTAATCAGCCACCCCCTCGTGTGCCACAGTGCCGGCCTTCGTAGGCGCTGCTCGCTACGAGTAGCATTTGCCCAGCAGTCTGTGAAAGCTACAAGGGGGGGGGGGGGTGGGGGGGGTCTTTGTGTTTGCGTCTCAGCCTCTCGGCCTCAGCGCGGCCCCCCGTGGCTCTCTCTGCGCGCACGTCGCTGGCGACCCGGCGGGCTGCGACACTTCAACTCGCTACACCGGAGCTCCCGGTTTGAGTCGAAAGGTCGTCGCCTTCTTCTTTTTGTTAAACCGAGGCCGCTTGTTCGCTTCTCGAGAGGAAGGCGGACGGTCAGGGCGCATTCCGTGTGGGGTGTTGGGGGGGTCCGCAGGAAGGCATTGCAGAGGGACCCGTGGGGGGGGGGGGGGCTCTGTCGCCGTTCCACTGCAGAAAGATTTCGCGAGACGTGGATTGTTTGTGGGTCACGTGACAAGGTGCAATGCGCCCCACATCCATCACCGTTCCACGTCATTTCGGCATTTCAGAAGCGACCTGGCCGCCACAAATGATGCCTCAACCAAGTGGATTGTCGCCATCGCGTAGAAATGTTTCGCGGCCCAAACACTCTAAATGTGTGACGTTGGTTCTTAACGTGCAGGGGAATACCGGAGGACCCGGAGAGAAATCCAATCAACCACGGGGAGGGAGACACGCAAACTCCAAATATACAGCAGCAGCAGGCGTCAGGGTCTGGATCGAACCCACGACCTCGTGTAGACCAGGCGAGGTAGTTAACATCTCCTAGCCATCGTGATGATGATGATGACAGAGAGAAACACGCAAACTCCAAATATACAGCAGCAGCAGCAGCAGCCATCGTCAGGGTCGGGATCAATCCCACGACCTCCTGCGAGCGGAAGCGCTGTGGATCCACGGCAATGCGGCGGGGTCGTTGCGCAATCGCCGCCCCTGTCACAACAAAGCGCCCGCGGCCCCCACGCAGCGCCCAGCGCCCAGCGCGTGTCTATGAATAGCCGCGCGGAATGTGCGGAGCGCGCGCGGCAGCGCCGGGCGGGGCCGCGTGTTTACTCGCGCAGGGCGAGGCGCGCCTCCTCCACCTGCCGTGAGCGGCAGGGGCAGTGGGGAGCCCAGTGACGACTATCCGAACCGGTCCTGGGCCGCTTCCCCTAGGTCGACTCAGCCCCAAGTGAATAACCCGGTGCGGTGTGCAAACATCGCCACTGGGGAGACAAATACGGCCGTGCGTGGTGCTGGCCACCCACCCCCTCGTGTGTCATCCCGGCAGTCATAGGGGCTACTCGCTAACAGCACTTGCCCCAACAGTCTGTCACGCGGGACCTTTGTCTTTGCTTCTCAGTGTGAGGCCGGGAAAGCAGTTGGCAAGGATTAGTCAGTGAGCCGATTAGTCAGTCGATTAGTCAGTCGATTCGTCGGTCGATTAGTCAGTCGATTCGTCGGTCGATTAGTCAGTCGATTAGTCAGTCGATTCGTCGGTCGATTAGTCAGTCGATAAGTCAGTCGTCTCATTGGGGAATGGCGGCTGCTGCTGCTGTTGTTGTGTACACCTCCACTTTAAACCCCGCTCCCCGTGTCAACTATTACGTCATCTCAGCCACAATTACTCCCTCCTCCTCCTCCCTGCAGCCCACGCGGCCCTACCCCCTCAGCGTCGTCATCGCCACCACAGTCACCTGCGAGCCGCAGCGCCACACCCACCGACAGCCCGCGGTTCAGAACAGGTGCAGCAGCAGCATCACCACCATCATCATCATTACCACCACCATCATCACACACCACCATCACACACCACCACCACCATCACACACCACCACCATCACACACCACCACCACTACACGGACAGGAGAGCGAGCGAGAGGAACATCCCCGAGTTCACGTTCCAGGCGGCGGCACCTTGAACGAGCCAGGTGAGGCGATTGGATCTGCGCTCGTGATAACGGTGACAGGTCTGCTGGCGGTGCTGTACGATCATCGTCATTATTGCTCTTTACCATTATTGTTGGTGATACATCGTGATTTACATTCGTAGAGACGCGTGGCATCCGTAGATATCACCAAAGCGCACCGCCGTGTATGGAAAGCGAGGAAATAAACAGAAATTGTGAATGTTGTTGTGGGTTTCCGGTTAGTGCTGAACTCGTGACGAATTGGCACGTTTTTTGTTTACGTGACAACCCTCACTAATTGGCTGTGTCGGGTGGTGGCGGGTTTTACGACACATTTGTATGTACGCGATCTAACCCACAAAACAACGATTATGGATAATATTGGTCGCGAAAGACCGACGACGACTACTCCGAAGTGTCCAGCAGAGCCCCCAGGGGGCACGGCAGGACTCGTGCGGGGCTGAGGGGCCGTTCACAGAGGAGCGTGTTCACGACGGGACTTTAATATACAGGGCGCTTCACAAACATGTTCTAACACTTGTGAGGATTTGCAACAACAATAACCACAATAAATGTGCAGCCTCCGGGCTCTGGAGACCACCTGGAGAAGGTTCCTGGCACGCGTCGACAACGACGACGAGCAAGTGGAGACTTTGACTTTGCCAAGCTATTAACTTACATTTGTTATCATGTTACAGTGTCTTATTATCCGTTCTTTTATGTCCATTGAGAACGACAGTCCCATATAAGTGTTGACATTTCCTTTTGAAGCGCCCTGTATTTAACGACGCGGATCGTCTCTCTCGGCAAAAGCGTCCCAACGCGTGGCACCTGCGCTGGCAAAAGCCCCGCCGAGCCTCCCCCAGGAGCAGACGGCCCTTGAGCTCTCGGAGTGCTGCGAGAAGCCTGCGGATGCGACGAACCCAGTGAACCTCGTTGCTGTGAACAACACCAACCGAGGATCAGTTCCTGCAAAATTGTTCTCGTCACCGCCGCTTGTTCGCTCAGGAAAGCCTCGCTGAGTCTCGTAACGCTTTGTTCATGAGGGCAACGTCAAGTTGTTGTTGTTTGTGTCCAGTGGGGCTCGATGATTTCTGAGTGTATATTGTAATTGAGCAGGGCAGACGTTGGCTTTGGTATCATGAGCCTTCTCGGCTGCGTCATGACCGCCGTGAGCACGGATGATGGTGGTGATTGGTGGCAATTGTGATGATGGAGATGATTGTGGTTATCGTGATGATGGTGATTATTGGTGGTAATCGTGATGATGGTGGTGGTGATTGGTGGTAATCGTGATGATGGAGGTGATTGGTGGTAATCATGATTATGATGGTGATGATAGTGGTGGTGGAGCGCCGGGCGGATAAAATGCGGCGTTGGCACAGTATCTGGTGCATCGGTCAGTCATCTCAGCCAGCCAATTCACGGCATCTGCTGGGTCTGTCCCGTGACCTCCTCCTGTTAGCGAGCCTTCGACACTTCACGTGGCCTCAAAGTGCACCTGGCCTGGCACGGGCGCCGTGGTGACGTCGCCGTCACTTGGTGGCGAATGGCGGTGAAAATAACGCCGACGATGATGGTGATGGCAAAGATGATTACAATCCATTAAGACCACGATTAAGATCACCATCTTCTCGATCATGGTCATCATGATCGACATGATGGTGATGATTGTGGTGTTAATGATGACAATGATTATTATATTATGATAGCGATAATGATCATGACAATGCTCGTAATGATGGGAATGTTTGGTGATAACTCCGAATATAGATCCGGAATTTAAGATTTTCAAAATAACCCAACGTAATTCCATGGATATTCTTCTGCGAATGTCCTTTGAATGGCCCCACGCTGGACTCATCACAGCTGGAGGGCCGCGCTGCACCTCCCGGCCGTGTAGCGCACAGCCTGCTGCTGCTGATGATGATGTTGCTGATGATGATGATCCTGATAATGATGTCCTCACGTGGAGAGCTCCGAGCTCCCGTGTCCCCCACGGGTCCGAGTTTCCCGGTCGTGGCTCACAGAGCGGCCACCGCGGGCAGAATTCCCTCTGCCCAGACACACGCCTCGTCCCATGGAACTTTAGTCGAGTCTCAGTCTTTGTCTTGGTGGTCTTGGTGGTGGAAGTGGTGGTTGGAGGTGGTGAGGGTAGTCGTAGTGGTGATGATGGTGGTCGTGTTGATGGTGGTGACGATTGGGGTGATAAAAATATAATCGGTGATGATGATAACGAAGGTGATGATGATGCTGCTGCTGCTGGTGGTGGTGGTGGTGGTGATGATTATACAGATGGTGGTGGTGATGATGATTATACAGATGGTGGTGGTGATGGCATGGATGGTGGTGGTGATTCTCCAGATGGCGATGATGATGAGTGAGTGGTGATGATGATGACGCTGAGACTGTGAGAATGGTCTTCTGAGGTCGGTAGCTGAACACGCGACAAACCAGCGGGGTCAACCAACGGAAGGAAGCGATATCGAAGTCGCGATGACCTCTCGACCTTCACCTTCCGTCACCCCGCTCACTGCGCGTGTGTCTTTATTTATTATTTATCTAAACTTCACGCAGCAGTATCCAGGAGACGAGGGCACTTGTGTTGTTGCAAAGCAGCGGCCGTTGGCTCGGCGAGGATTGTGTTTTTGTTATCTACGGCGGCTTTGCTTGGCGCTCCCCAGCGCCAGTGTCGAACTTTGCTCCCCCCACACCCCCCACCCACCCCCACACCCCCCACACGCATCGCTCGTTCCCGAGCAGCAGCAGAGCCACGTCCACACGTGCCCTCGGCTGCGCAGACGAAGCCCAGGCACCCGTTGGGGCGCCCAGGGAGGAGGTTTCTGCAGACCATTGCCACGGGGTCGTCATGGATGCTCTGTCGGGTGATGCCGCGTAAATCATCTGGCCACAATTGTGTCGTTTAAACCTCCACCCAGCCAGCCACCCACCCAGCCACCAAGCCCCAATGTACGCAGACAAACAGAATGAAGCCGATCGTGACCGTTGTGAGCTCCCACACCGCGAGTGGTGTGGGTTGGGGAGCGACTTTCGCTCACCCACTCGCTCTCACCGTGAGTTCGAGGGCGACCCTCATACCCCCATCCACTCGCTCGGGTTAGGGGAGCGACTCTTCCTCACCTCCCCACTCGCCGCTCACTACGGGGTGAGGGGGTGAGGGGGTCAGGGGGTGAGTTCGCGGGCGGCTCTCACAGCGAGACGCCGCCTCTCGCGGCCAGCGCTGTGGAGTCGAGCGGCAGGGCCCCGTAGGGGGGGGGCGCGGGGAGAGACGGAGGTGGAGAAATGACGCGCGGACATTCGGAGAGAGATAAAATAGCGGCGAGTTTCGTGGAAGCGACGTGCACAGGTTTTGCAATCCTGGCCCTCTGCCACCTGCAGTGGACACGCCCGTGCCTCACGGAAACACTCGGGCAGTCGCCCTTCAACAACAAAGGAGGGCAGCGAAGCGACGCTCACAACCACGAACGGAGCGCAGGGCGGATAAAATAGAGCAAGTTGGCACAGTAGGGGAGGTACAGCTGGTGGTGTATCTGTCAGTCATCTCAGTCAGCCAACCCATGGCACCTGCAGGGTCTGTCCCGTGACCTGTCAGCGAGCCTTCGACACTTCACGTGGCGGCATGAAAGTGCACCTAGCCTGGCACAGGCGCCGTGGTGAGGTCGCTTCATGGAGAAGGGCGTGGTGTTGGTATTGTAGGAGCGGTGGCGCAGTGGTTAGCGCGCTGCGCGACGAACTCGGCCTTTCCGAGTTCGATTCCCTGAACTGGTCCTTCCCCTAGGTCGACTTGGCCTCAACTGAGTAGCTGGTGCACCGTGTCAACATCACCGGCGGGAGAATGCTCGAGAATGTGACGCTTCACAGCGCCGTTGGAGCGGTCAAAACATCCCGACGGAGCAGAACCCTTCAAAGTAAAACAACATACTCGCCTGTGACTTTCGTGGGTAAATAAGTAATGGGGCAAGGATGATAAAGTGAGATAAATCAGTGGGGTGACCACAGCTGACCCCTCCGCGCAATGATGCCCGCCTCACGCTGTCAGGTGCGGCAGGCAGGGGGTGGGGGGAGATAGCGGTCGTGGTGGCTCAGGTCGAGATAAGATCGCCTGTTTGCAGTTGTAGTTTATAAACAGAAGCGGGCCGCACGCTTAGCACGGGCCGAGAGAGCGGCGGAACAAGAGCGCGGCGCTGGGCGCAGGGACGTCGCCTGCGGAGACGGAACGCTGAAATCAGCCGCGAGGTGGATCGTCCACATCGCGGAATTGTTGGCGAGCTGGAAGGGGCTTGTGGGAGGCCTCCAGCCAGCAGTGGATCGACCACGGCCGATGACTAAACTTGAGTCTTCAAATGTTGCAAAGGACAAATCAATGGACGAATGCGACTGGACGGGTCACACGGGGCCCAGAGTGGCTCTGCCGCGTTCTCCCAGGAGGCTCTGGTGGTGGCAGTCACCAATCACCGCTCTACCCCCCCCCCTCTCTCAAGTTGGGGGGGGGGGGGGTGGCAGTCACCAATCACCGCTCTACCCCCCCCCTCTCTCTCTCAAGTTGGGGGGGGGGGTGGTCATGATGGCCACGTGCGAGTGGCCGAGGCCCTGGGTTTGAGCGCCTGCCCCCCCCCCCCCCTTGTTGAGTCGTCACTTGTGGTGGTCAGGCCGCTCCTGGACAACAAGTTCATGCCTCGGTGGGCTTCACCTGGCAGCATGGCGATGGTTCAGTTTCATTTGTTCGGTGATTTGTTGACATTTCTTGCACTTTGCACTACTATCGTGTTCGTGTCTTGTGTTTGTTGTTGTGACGTTCTTACCCCGTGCCCCTACTGGACATTTGTGGGAAAAGAGCTTTATAGCTCATCGGATTCCTCCAGTATGAATATTATCATTCTGATTGTAACTCTGTCCGGGTGCTCACAATGGCCGTGGCGGAGACACTTCAGCCAGCGCCGCTGAGGCCCCAGATCCCGATGGGCTGGCCAAGCCGGGTCCTTCTCTGCCCAGCATGCGTGCCCAGAGAAGCCCCAGTGACGTGGTGGCAGGAGATGTTAACTACCTCGCCTGCTATGCAGGAGGTCGTGGTGGGTTCCATCCCGGCCCTGACGCCTGCTGCTCTATATTTGGAGTTTGCGGGTCTCTCTCTTCGTGGTCGCGTGGATTTGTCTCCGGGTCCTCCAGGTTTCCCCCTCCACATTTGGAATCACGCTTCTAGTAGTGGACATTATTCATTCTCTTCTTCTTCCACGTGTGTCCCACTCACGTGGGTGTTCCACTGTCCTTGCCAACCTTCTTCACGCTGCCCTTTCCTGCCCCATCTCTCGTTCCGCTCCTCAGCCCACCACGGTCCTTTCGCACCACATCGCCCCCCCCCCCCCATCTCTTCTTCTGCATTTTTCTTCTTGATCTCTTTCTTTCCACTTGCATCACTTGCACCTTCTGAGCCACATCATTTTCCTGCCGTCTGTCAACATGACCGAACCACAATCAGTGTGTTCTCTGTCTCTCACCTTCCCCGTGGTCTCTACCTCTCACTTCTTCATTCCTCACCCCGTCCTTCCTTGTCGGACCCAACACCCACCACCACACCCTCGCCTCTGTCACCGCTTCGTCCTCCCTCTCTCTTGTGCCCCAGCACTCGGCCCCAAACAACAACACCGGCCTCACCACCGTCTTGTACTCTATACTACACTATACACTACACTATACATTACTCTACACTACACTATACATTACTCTACACTGCACTATACACTACACACTTTTCCCTTCAACCAAACTGGGAGCCTCTTATCACACACCACACCGGTCATCTCTCGGCATTTCAGCCACCCAGCCCTTGTCCTCATCTCTCCTTCCAGTGACCCATCAGCATCACGTCGTTTCACCCAGCTACTTAAACTCGTTCCTCTTCATGAACTGGCCACTTCCAATTTGCAATCCTCCTTCTGCATTTTTCCATTGAAATTTGCCACCACATACTCCGCCTTGGTCCGACAGATCCTCAACCCATTCCTTTCAATCTTTTGCACCCAGATCTTCAAATCATCGTCTACTACCCCTCTGCTTTAGAGTACAGCATTTTGCTGCTATAAATTCCCGCAAGCGATGAGAAGCCACTTCGTTGAGCTATCACGTGATAGCCAGGTCGCTTCTAAACAAGAAGAGCTCCACGGCTCAGTGGGCCTTAGCTGCTAAAGTAAAAATAGGTATTTTTATTTATTTAGATTTAGTTTGGTTGAGCCACAGCCCAGCCACTCCCTCCCCTCGCCTCATTCCATCTCTGCTGCGCCCACGTCGCAGCCGCCGTGGCTAGGAGATGTTAACGACCTCGCCTGGTATGCGGGAGGCCGTGGGTTCGATTCCGACCCTGACGCCTGCTGCTGCTGCATATTTGAAGTTTGCGTGTCTCTCTTTCCCCATGGTCACGTGGATTTTTCTCGAGGTCCTCCGGTGTTTTTCTTCCACATTCAGAATGAACATCACGCGTTTACGAGTATTTGGTTGCTAGACATGTCCACGTGGTGATGATAAGCCACTTGTCTGAGCTATCATTTCTGATAGCCAAGTCGCTTCTGGAGAAAAAGAGCAACATAGCTCAGTGGGGCCTTAAGTGCTCAAATAAAACAAAATAGTTTTAGATTTAATAATTAAAAAAGCGCAGAGGAATCCTCCCGTGAGGAGGCACGTGGCAGCAGAAATGTCAAGATATTTATAACCTGTCTGTGACAGTAAAAAACAACCTGTTATTACGTTTCATGTCTTCGTTATTTATTATATAACGAAGTAGACTGTATATGCCTCCGTCCCACATCTGTTCAACCTCCATTACACATCTCATCAGCCGCGCGGCCTTCGGCGAGCAGCGGCTCCACACGAGCAGAACTCCGCAGCCGTTTCGACATTCAACGTCTCATCGGCGCCAGGCTCGCTTGGACTGCCGTGCGTTTAGAGGCAACAGGAACGATTTGAACCAATGCTGCTGAAGTTGCGCACGCGCCTGAGAGCTGTGCGGCTGCTCATGGGCTGCTTTAACGAAATGTCTCCGTATGCTGACGTGGTGGGACAGGCGTGGGTCCCGGTATGCGTGACCATTCCAAGTGACGGGGTCTTGGCGGCGTGTCGGCTGACGTGTGCACGAACGTCGACAGCAGCCCGTGGCTTAATTCCGATCGTAATGTCACCCGGGAGGGAGCCTCGTCCAGACGATTCCACTCCGACTCTCGCTCTCTCGCTCCCTCGCTGTGCGTAGTAGCGCATTGATCGTCACAACTCGCATCTCACGGAGCCGCACGCGGCTACAGGAATACGAGAGCAAGCGGAAGCGTTGCAGTCAAATACATAAACACACCGACTCACAGCACCACGCCCGCCCGCCTTTGTCGCCACGGTGGCTAGGAGATGGTCACTACCTCGCCTGGTACACAGGAGGTCGTGGGTTCGATCCCGACCCTGCTGTATATTTGGAGTTTGCGTGTCTCTCTCTTCGTGGTGAGATGTTAACTACCTCGCCTGGTCTACAGGAGGTCGTGGGTTCGATCCCGACCCTGACGTCCGCTGTATATTTGGAGTTTGCGTGTCTCTCTCTCCGTGGTTGTGTGGATTTTTCTCCGGGTCCTCCGGTTTTTCCATCCACATTTAGAATCATCATCACGCATTTAGAGTGTTTGCCTGCTGCTATAAATAATAACTGAGATACCATGTGTGGCCAGGTCGCTTCCGCAAGAGAGCTACATAGCTCGGTGGGCCCTTACCTGGTAAAAACAAAAAAATAGTTGCCTTCGTCCATTGTAGCGACGTGTGGTCAGCGCTCAAGTTGCTCATTTCAGACCGAGTCGAACTCGGCTGGAGATATTCGCCACCGATGGTTGGGATCGAGAGGGAATCAAACTCGGGCGGTGAGATTCGTAGCGAAGTGCGCGAACCACTTGGCCACCTCTCCCCGTGTAGCCTTCACTGACTTGGGGTGAGTGCTGCTGTTAGCGAGGATCTACGAAGGCCGGCACTGTGGCACACGAGGGGTGGGGGGTCAGCACCACGCCCGACCGCCTTCGTCTCCGCAGTGGCGATATTTACACACCGCACCAGGTTCTCATTTGAGACCGAGTCGACCTAGGTGAGGCCCGGGACCGGTTCGGATAATTGTCCCTGATGATAGGCCGTGAGCGGAAATCGATCTCGGGTGGCAAAGGTTCGTAGCGCAGTGCGCTAACCGCTGCACCACCGCTCCCCACTCACACACGCACGACTGACACACACACAGACACACACATAGCCACACGCGCGCACAGACACCCAGGCCCCGTCACACGTGACAAGTTGTCGCTTGTGACGTAGGAGGCCCGGGGCACGCGAGGATTCGGCGAACATTCCATTCGCTTTACGTCGACGGGCAACGCTCGTTACTGCAGGGCATTGTGGGAGGGTGGGAGAGTGGGGGGCAGAGTGGGTGGGTGGTTAAGAGAGTGGGGGGGGGTGATTAGGCAAGTGGGTAGGTGAGTGGCTGGGGGGGGGGGGGTACTGACGTGGACAGGTGGGTGGGTGTCATCGGTGGGGTGTGTGTGAGTGTGTGACGGGGTGAGTGTGTGAGTGGGTGTATGGTGAGTGTATTAGTGTGTGACGGGGTGAGTGTGTGAGTGGGTGTATGGTGAGTGGGTGAGTGGGTTAGTGTGTGAGTGGGTGACGGAGTGGATGGTGAATGCGTGTATGTGTAAGTGTGTGAGTGGGTGACGGGGTGTATGGTGAGTGTATGACTAAGTGGGCGGGTGAGTCGACAGGTGAGTGGGTAGATGGATGTGTAGGTGAGTTGGTAGGCGAGTTGGTAGATGGGTGTGTGTAATTGAGTAAGTAGGTGGGTGTGTATGGGGCTATGTAGGTGGCTGTGTGTGTGTGTGTAGTTGAGTGTGTATGTGGGTGTGTAGTTGAGTGTGTATGGGGGTGTGTAGTTGAGTGTGTGGTTGGGTTCTCAAGTGTAGTGAGAGTTGATGGCCCCAGCAATGACCGGACACGAATCCATCAGCTCGCATTCGCTGTCTCGCTCCAAGTGGTTAACATCGCAGCATCGAGGCTGCAGCCCGTGCCGGGAGTTGGCCACACTTCTGGCGGAGTGGCCCCGGGCACTGAGCGAGTCTTCTCACACGCGCACCACAGGGGTGTGCACTGCTCACTGCACAGGGCGGGGGGGGGGGAGGTGGGGACAATCCCGCAAGCGGCTCGATTCTGAGCCCCGACTGGACCCCGACCACACCACAAACCATCATCACCATCATCACCATCATCACCGTCGTCGTCGTTGTTACTATAGTTTAGTTTCTAAACGCTGACGTTGCAGTAACACGCCACTTGGCGCCCCCTGCCTCGTGTGACTCACGAGGCAGGCGCCGCCACTTGTTGCGTCGTCGTCGTCCGCGCGAAGGTCCCAGGGGGGGGGGGGGTTCTGCCGGGTGCCGAGAACAAAGCCGCGGCCGCCGGCTCTGGTGACGGTAACGCGACCCCCCCCCCCCACACGCCACGAGGGGGAGGCTGCTGCTGCTGCGCTTGGCTCGTGAAGTGTGGAGCGAGATTCACGTTTTGATGGACGCCTCGGAGTGGGGGTCCCGGGTAGGGGTCCCTACCACTCACTCACCTACCACTCACCTACCACTCACTCACCTACCACTCACTCACTCACCTACCACTCGCCTACCACTCACCTACCACTCACTCACCTACCACTCATTCAACTACCACTCACCTACCACTCACCTACCACTCACTCACCTACCACTCACCTACCACTCACTCACCTACCACTCACCTACCACTCACTCACATACCACTCACCTACCACTCGCCTACCACTCACTCACCTACCACTCACTCACCTACCACTCACTCACCTACCCCTCACCTACCACTCACCCACTCACCTACCACCCACTCACCTAGCACTCACCTACCACTCACTCACCTACTACTCACCTACCAGTCACTCACCTACCACTCACTCACCTACCACTCACTCACCTACCACTCACCTACCACTCACTCACTCACCTACCACTCACCCACTCACCTACCACTCACCTACCACTCACTCACCTACCACTCACCCACTCACCTACCACCCACTCACCTAGCACTCACCTACCACTCACTCACCTACCACTCACTCACCTACCACTCACTCACTCACCTACCACTCACCTACCACTCACTCACCTACCACTAACTTACCACTTACCCACCACTCACCTACCACTCACTCACCTACCACTCACCCACTCACCTACCACCCACTCACCTACCACTCACCTACCACTCACTCACCTACCACTCACCCACTCACCTACCACCCACTCACCTAGCACTCACCTACCACTCACTCACATACCACTCACCTACAACTCACCTACCATTCACTCACCTACCACTCACCACTCACTCACCACTCACTCACCTACTACTCACCACTCACCTACCACCCACTCACCTACCACTCACTCACCACTCACCAGCTCCCATTTACAATAACACAGATCCCCCGTGTAGCCTTAACAGACTGTAGGGGCAAGTGCTGCTAGCGAGTAGCACCTCTGAATGGCGGCACGGCGCACGAGGGGATGGTTCGGGTCTCAAGATCGGCTTCTGTGGAGGAGGAGGCTCGTGAAGGACGCTGCCGGGCAGTGCCAGGCTAAGTGCACTTTGATGCTAAGGGGCAGTTGGAGACAGTCGCCTTTCAACAAAAACCGAGCAAGTTGGCATCTACCAATCTACCAGTCATCTCGCTCATCTCGCTCAACTTGTGGCACCTGCTGGGTCTGTCCCGTGACCTCTTGCCAGCGAGGCTTCCACACTTAACGTGACGGTCTCAACATGCACCTAGCCTGGCACAAGCTGCCGTGGCGAACATCGGCTGTTGTTGTCGTGTGTGTGTGTATCTAAATGTGTGCATGTGTGTCGGTGTATTCGCGTGAAGTGGGCAGCGGTAGTTGTAAGTGGTGAGTGCATTGCACTTGAACCTGGAGGACTCGAGTCAATTCCCGCTCACGGCCGGTCTTGGACCTCCCCTGGGTCAACTCAGCCGCAAATGAAGCTTACCGCGGTGTGTCAACACGCGCACTGCGGGGGGCAAAGGTGGGGGGGCGTTGCCTCTCTCCCCCCTTCCCATGCCGTGATTGCCCTTTATAGGTGCTCGCTAACAGTACCTTGCCCCAACAGCCTGTGTCGGCTACACGGGGGGTCTTTATCTTTGTGCGTGTGACAACATTTCACTTGTTTCTCCCCTCCCACATCAGTGGCAGCGTGCAGCCTTATAAGGGCACACAGACACACACAGAGATGCACACACACACACAGAAGTACACACACAGAGAGATGTACAAACACACAGATGTACACACACAGACGTGTGTGTACATCGCGACATAGAGACACACATTGACACACATTCAGATATAAATACACACACACACACAGACACAGACGTGTGTGTACATAGCGACATGGAGACACACACATAGAGACACACATTGACACATTCAGATATAAATACACACACACAACATACACAGAAACGTAGTCTTATACAAAAGACAACGATCCCCCGTACAGCCTTAGATACGTTTGGGGCAAGTGCTGTTAGCATGCGCCTATGAAGGCTGGCACGGCGCACGAGCGGGTGAGTGGCCAACACCACGCCCGACCGCCTTTGTCTCCCCAGTGCCGATGTTTCACACATCGCAACAGGCACTGCGCTGTGCACTTGTTAGAGGCTGATAACCCGGGGAGGCAGACTCAGAGCAGTTGCCGCTAACCACAACACTACCGTTACCCCCACGCACACCCCTCCACACAACAAGTGTAGACACATGGACGTACACACACACATGTACACATACACACAACAAGTGTAGACACATGGACGTACACACACACACCCCTACACATACACACAACAAGTATAGACACAGCGACGTACACACACACACACATGTACACAATAAGTGTATACACATGGACGTACACACACACACCTACACATATACACAACAAGTGTAGACACATGGAAGTACACACACACGTGTAAACATACACACAACAAGTGTATACACATGGACGTACACACACACCCCTACACATAAACACAAGTGTATACACATGAACGTACACACACACACACATGTAAACACCTAAACATACACATGAACGCACGTACGCACGCACACGCATTTACACACCTTAAACGTACGGACACGCGCGCCTTGCACAATGCAGATAAGCCACGTGGCCATAAATACCTGGCCGTTGAAAAGGGCAACAGGGTAAGAAGAACCCATACGAGCCTGGTCCAGGGCCGTAGCCTGGACAGGGTTGGTGGACCACGCAGAGATGGCCACGAGTTTGCTCGGAGGTGATCCAATCTCGTGAGGTCTCGGAGGGCCTTAGCAGGGCTGCAAGCTGGCTACAAGAATCAGCATCATCATCAGCATCATCATCAGCATCATTAGCAGCATCATCATCAGCAGCATCATCAGCATCATCACCAGCATCATCATCAGCATCCTTCGCATGCACACGGTCCCTTGTTTCAATGCAGCCGTGCAGCTCACAGCGACTCGCATCTCACCTGACACTTCGAAAGGGACCCCCCCCCTCCCAGTGGCAAGCTGCTGCTGCTGCTGTGACGGTAGCCAGGTGAGCGATCGCCATGGTAGGCCGCAGGTAAATTCTTCTAAGCAAAGAATACTTTGCTGTGACTTGTTTACCTCTCGATTGGGGGGTCTCCCCTCGTGGCCGACTGCCCCCCCTTCAATGATTGCGCCCCCCTGGCCGTGACATGCGGCAGCGACCCCCCACGCGACCCCCCTGTGAGTCTCACAGCCGGTCGTGTCACGGAGACTGGGAGCTGCTGCCCGCTCGCATCGATTCCGAAGGGCCCAGTCACGTGCGCGCGAGCGGTGGACTCGGAATGAGAATATTTATTCATAGCGGAGGAATCCGATGAGCTATAACGCTCTTTTTGCACTGGTGTCCAGGAGGGGCAGGTAAGGACGTTACAGCAGCAAACAACACAAAAACACGTTAGTGGTGCAAAGTACAAGAACGATAAATAACACAACACGAAACCATCCCCAACCTACCAGGCAAAGCCCACTCAAGTATTAACTTACATCTCAGAAGCGACCTGGCCACAAATGATGACTAAAGAAAGTGGCCCATCACTTGAACATTCATAGCCGCAAATTCATCTAAATAATCTCAACTTGTGTCTATTCACGCGGGTAAGGACGGGGTCGGGGTCGCATCCCGCGGTGGCTCACGTCGCCCTCCGCCGAACCGAGTGCGTGGACGGGGATCCAGGGCACGTGGGTACCGTGCCGGGCCCAGTTGCCGTGTCGGGATGTTGGCCGAGACCCCGACGGGGGAGGAGGTTGGCAGCACGCAGCCCTCGCCCTGCTGCGTCCCGAACCTGCTCGTCAGGGTCCAGAGGCACAGGCGCGGAACTAAGACGCTCGGATGAGACCCGTGGCCTGGGTGTCTCTGTGGCTCGCCAAGAGGGCTCGTGATGGTCAGAGGCTGAGACTGCGCCGCTGAGGACGCGGGTTCGTGCCCCGCGTCCTGGCGTCTCAAACATGCAACAACCGCAATAATAATCCATACTCGCAATAATAACAGCAGCAATAATCCATATCCTTGTCTTCATACACTGTCTCTTCACTCCATGGTGGCCACGAGGGCTGTTTGACCATACTTCCTCTCACGCTGGGCAGTGTGGGCTAGTGAAGGAGTTGGGAATCAAATCCAAGTCTCTGGGTTCATAGCGAGGTGAGCTCAGCACTGCGTCACCGCCACGTCGGGGACAGTGAGCCACCACCAGTGAAGTCATGAGTTCGAGCCCTGGGTCTGGGCACAATCATTCTCTTTGGAGATCAATTAATGGCCAGCACGGCTGGTGAGCCTGGTTCGCAGAACAGCAAGTAGGACCCGATTGATTGAAACGTCCCCTCCTCGTGTGCGTGCCAAGTCATCTCCCTGAACACTCCACCCCGCGTGGAGACAAACGCCCATTGTAAAAGTGAGTGGCCAAACATCCGCAGTGTAGCAGCACCCTCCTGGGAGAGAGTCTTGAGACTCGGGGAGGCCTTCCTGCATTCACGAGACCTTGTGTCGTGTGCAGTGGTTAGCACATTTGCGCCCCACGAACCTGGCCACCCGAGTTCGATTCCCGGCCACGGCGATGGACACGTGCACCTGGGCCTCCTCGTGTCTGGCCAACTCAAAGTGACCTGCACGGTGAAGTTTGGCCAAACAGCGCCTGTGACCGGCACAGGTGGGGAGGAGGTCATCGTTCAGCGGTGGATTGCCAAATAAAGACAACATATTATTCATTCATTATTTAACTCAATTAAAACATGACTATAAACGGGCGAGGTGAATAGAGATCAATTCTCTTTGAAGCGATGCCTGGGAAAGATGGTTTTGCAATCTTGGTGCGATGATTCACGACCGCGTTGATTTATCGGGGCGTTTCATAGGCAGGCAGAACAATGTGAATTATACCAGGCGCGCATTATTAAAGGGTGATTTCTTGAAGAACCGGTCTCATGCATGCATCTTCACACCGGTTGCGCATTATGATATCACCCAATTAAAAGGAACGAATTTGTTCTCATCCGAGTCCCCGCGGCCACAACGCGCGTGGTGACGAACTGCGCGGTTCGCGGGAATCTGGTCAAGTCCGGTTTTCTGGGCGAGTAAACTGGAGTCTGACTTTGAGCAGTTGCACACAGCTCGATAATTCTCTGATATTTAACAAACTCTGTAGCTACAAGTCTTCTACTGCAGCACACTTGGCACACGCACAGATACACACACAGACACACACACAGACACACACACACACAGATATACACACACACCGATACACACACACAGACACACAAAGACAGATAACAATAACAACCGCCATTCGCCACTAAGTAGCTCTGACGTCAACACGACGCTTGTGCCAGGCCAAAGACAGATACACACAGAGACAGATACACGCACAAATACACACAGATACACACAAATACACACACAGATACACACACACAGATACACATAGAGACAGATACATACATATACACGCAGATACACACACATACCACAAATACACACACATACAGAGACAGATACACATACAGATACACACAGAGACAGATACATACATATACACGCAGATACACACATACACACACATACATACACACACACTCACACTCGCTCACTCACTGAGACGTTTGCAAAACATACCCCAGGGCGGGACCCTCCTGATCATGCGTCTTCATATTATCACGTCCAGGGGGTTCAGGGACAAGAGACGCTCAGCCAGCAATGCGGAGGGACCTGAGTTCGACTCCAGGTCTCAGGCACCGGTCTCGAGCGTGGCGAGTTGATGGTCACCAACGACTGCCTCTGCCTCCTGTGTTTACTTGTAGTTCAATTCCAGCTCTGAGATGTTCAAATCAAGTATTGGTTTTCGGTAGGACAAACAATTTCCCTGCAGCGGTTACAGCCTCCAACTAATATTCACGCAGTCACTCCGGCCTATCTATCTAAGGGCCATTGCCTGAAACGTTGCCTGTAATATATTTAGTTTAACACGTAGGCTTTCGCGACCAATATCATCCATAATATATATATTTTTTGGGGTTAGATCGGGAAATATAAATGTGTCGTTAAACCCGCCACCACCCGACACAGCCAATGAGTAAGGGTTGTCACGTGAACAGAACGTGCCAATCAATCACGAGTACAACACTAGTGTGTAGTGTATAGTGTAGTGTATAGTAGCGTAGTGTAGTGTATAGTAGTGTAGTGTATAGTGTAGTATACTAGTACAGCACTAACCGGTTATGTGTTGGAGAGCAAATCCACAACATTCACAATCCGAGTACGACGTTTCGCCAGTAATTACAACCAGCTTCATCAGGCGACAGCCAGATCCGTGGAGAAATCCTCCCGAGTCGTTCCTTGACGTCACTTGTGAGCCCTTCACGTGCGAAGGGGGAGGGGGGGTTAGTGAATGCATCTAAATGACAATGGGCATCGATTGGGTTATTGATTATGGTAAGCAGCGTACATTACACACGCGCGTTGTCCTTGCACCTGCTGTCGATTGTGTGCACTACAATAGCAGGACTGGTTGTTGGCTGCGGCGTGCAGGTAATCACTGTTGACGCATGGGGACCTGTAGAGGAATGCATTTAAACATTGCATTGTTTGATGATTCGCTTGCAAGCAGTGCTAATCCTGTAGCTATCCGACCGGTTAAATTCAGTTTTATTTATCTCAATTTCGATAGATTCTCTACTTAGTCTTGGCCAGTAGTAGCTAGTTTTGCACAGAAATTCAACATTATCAAAATTGAGTGTCCTTGTTGGCACGCGTGTCCTGCTACTGCTGACAGTTGTATCTGGGAGTGTTCCATATTCATTTGGTGTCCTCTTAGTCTCGTGCTGATCGTCCTCTCTGCCCAACGTCGCGTTTGCCGCAAGAGCACTTCACCCGGTACACACCTCGTGTTCATAGCTTCGGTAACACATCTCTTGTGCCAAATGTTAATTTCTGTGTTTTATGCACCGTGCCAAATCTGACTGGGATGTTTTATCTTTCCCAAAATCTGACTAGTTTATCAGTTACTCCCGCAATGAACGGTACTTTAATAGTTTAAATTACTTGGTCAGTCTCAACTCGCGTGTTATTTTATTCGGTTTTGGCATTCAGAGCCCTGTTGATTTGTACATCATTGTCACCGTTCAATTGCAGCGCTGCTTTAACATTTCACTTCTCACACCATCACCATCTGACACTGAAGGACTCACAAGTGACGTCATCACACCCCTCTATATAAGGAACGAAACAGGAGGATTTCTCCACAAATCTGTCTGTCCGCCTGATGAAGCTAGTTGTAATTACTGGCGAAACGTCGTACTCAGATTGTAAATGTTGTGGCTTGGCTCCGGTTAGTGCTGTACTAGTGACGAATTGGCACGTTCTGTTTACGTGACAACCCTTACTAGTTGGCTGTGTCGGGTGGTGGCGGGTTTAACGACACATTTATATCCAAGACACCTGTGTTATGTAAAACACATTTAGTTTACTTCGGGGGCGTGTGCCTGTGTCCATCCCCACGCGACTGCTTCCCCCTCGTGGCCACACCACGCCACTCTCATTTTGGGTCGGATGAAGATTTTTTTAATATTTTTCCCAGCGTCATAAAGGTCCTTGACGTCATCACAGAACAGACCTCGACATGACGGCCACGTGTGGCTGCCCCCTACCGGTCAGGATGGGCTTTCACTTGAGCGCCGTACGATGATGACCACGGGCTCACGCGAGTGCTGGTGGCTGACGGGTACAAACATTTCAGAAAATTGGGTTGTTTTAAACATCGTCGTCAACAATATAATTATATTATTATTGCATGGCAATGATTAGTATTGTTGCATGGCAATGATTAGTATTGTTGCATGGCAATGATTAGTATTGTTGCATGGCAATGATTAGTATTGTTGCATGGCAATGATTAGTATTGTTGCATGGCAATGATTAGTATTGTTGCATGGCAATGATTAGTATTGTTGCATGGCAATGATTAGTATTGTTGCATGGCAATGATTAGTATTGTTGCATGGCAATGATTAGTATTGTTGCATGGCAATGATTAGTATTGTTGCATGGCAATGATTAGTATTGTTGCATGGCAATGATTAGTATTGTTGCATGGCAATGATTAGTATTGTTGCATGGCAATGATTAGTATTGTTGCATGGCAGGATCATGAGAGGCGACGGCTTAGCGAGGCCTTCGTCCAGCAGTGGGTTCATCATCGCATGTTGTGATGTCAGCCGGTTCAGAATGGCTGTTCCAAAAATTGACGGTTCGAATCCAGGAAGCCGCCCCCATTAATACTGCGGTGCAGCCGTCCATACAGAGGGGAGCGGACCCCCTCCCCTCTCTCTCAAGTTGGGGGGGGGTGGTCATGATGGCCACGTGCGAGTGGCCGAGGCCCTGGGTTTGAGCGCCTGCCCCCCCCCCCTTGTTGAGTCGTCACTTGTGGTGGTCAGGCCGCTCCTGGACAACAAGTTCATGCCTCGGTGGGCTTCGCCTGGCAGCATGGCGATGGTTCAGTTTCATTTGTTCGGTGATTTGTTGACATTTCTTGCACTTTGCACTACTATCGTGTTCGTGTCTTGTGTTTGTTGTTGTGACGTTCTTACCCCGTGCCCCTACTGGACGTTTGTGGGAAAAGCGCTTTATAGCTCATCGGATTCCTCCAGTATGAATATTATCATTCTGATTGTAACTCTGTCCGGGTGCTCACCATGGCCGTGGCGGAGACACTTCAGCCAGCGCCGCTGAGGCCCCAGATCCCGATGGGCTGGCCAAGCCGGGTCCTTCTCTGCCCAGCATGCGTGCCCAGAGAAGCCCCAGTGACGTGGTGGCAGGAGATGTTAACTCCCTCGCCTGCTATGCAGGAGGTCGTGGTGGGTTCCATCCCGGCCCTGACGCCTGCGGGGCTCTGGGCGGTCGTCCCCCCCCCTCCACGATTCGCCGTGACCCATATGGGGGCTGGCGGGGGGGGGGCTCTGTAAGTTACCGTGTTAGCGTGGCTCGCCAAAATAACCAGTCCCACCTCCACCGTCACAACAGCAACCGCTGTGCTACCAAGCGTCGTCAATAATAATACTCATCACAATAATCATCATCATCACAATAATCATCATCACAATAATCATCATCATCACAATAATAATCATCACAATAATCATCATCACAATAATGATTATCATAATCATCATCACAATAATCATGGTGACAATCATCATCACGATAATCATGATTACAATCATCATCATTGATAACGAGGTAGCCGTAGCACCAAATGACGGCATTGCGATTGCTGTGTTGGGCACGCTGCAGGGCTGCGTGTCTCCACGCCAGCTGCTGCACCACCTAGACCCAGCGCCAGCCAGCGCCACCATGCGGGACATCCAGAAGTACGACGCCAAGCCCACGGTGGAGTTCAACCACTACCTGCCGCACGGCGCCGCCGCCTCGCCGCACGTGCCCGTGCCCCTGCGCAAGAAGCGAGGAGGAGAGAGGTCCCAGGCGGTCCGACAGAGCTGGACGGCGCCTCCGCAGAATGCCGGGGTTCCGCGCATGGGAGACAGGTACGGGACGGGGGGGGGGCAAGGTGGGGGGGGGGGGGCAAGGTGGGGGGGGGGGGGGGCAAGGTGGGGGGGGGGGGGCAAGGTGGGGGGGGGGGCAAGGTGGGGGGGGGGGGCAAGGTGGGGGGGGGGGGCAAGGTGGGGGGGGGGGGGGGCAAGGTGGGGGGGGGGGCAAGGTGGGGGGGGGGGGCAAGGTGGGGGGGGGGGCAAGGTGGGGGGGGGGGGCAAGGTGGTGGGGGGGGGGGGGGCAAGGTGGTGGGGGGGGGGGGGCAAGGTGGTGGGGGGGGGGCAAGGTGGTGGGGGGGGGGCAAGGTGGTGGGGGGGGGGGCAAGGTGGTGGGGGGGGGGCAAGGTGGTGGGGGGGGGGCAAGGTGGTGGGGGGGGGGCAAGGTGGTGGGGGGGGGGCAAGGTGGTGGGGGGGGGGCAAGGTGGTGGGGGGGGGGGCAAGGTGGTGGGGGGGGGGCAAGATGGTGGGGGGGGGGCAAGGTGGGGGGGGGCAAGGTGGGGGGGGGGGACCAAGGTGGGGGTGGGCAAGGTGGGGGGGCAAGGAGGGGGGGGGGCAGGGTGGGGGGGGCAAGGTGGGGGGGGGGGCAAGGTAGGGGGGGCAAGGTGGGGGGGGGCAAGGTGGGTGGAGGGGGCAAGGTGGGTGGAGGGGGCAAGGTGGGTGGGGGGGGCAAGGTGGGTGGGGGGGGCAAGGTGGGGGGGGCAAGGAGGGGGGGCAAGGAGGGGGGGGGGGCTCTGCATTGTAGTACACAAAGAGAAAGTAGGTTGGCTACGTGCGGTGCGAAGTCAACATACACATGCATAACCGCTCCAATGCTGCCCCCACGCACTCTCAAGCAGCAGTAGCCATCTACTGCAGCTACTGGCAGCAGTCGACTGCCAGCCGCTTGCAGGCGCGAAGCTGGGCGTGGAGGAGCCGTACCTTGGCTCTCCCACGAGAGGGCAGTAGAGCAAACAAACTGTGGACTCATTCTTGGTTCTTTCAATAAAGTCACGTAGAAGGGGAATAATAAAATCATACAAATAAAACAATACAATTATCTTCCCTGTTCTCTGTGTACGGGGGGATCGAGTGTTTCCCCCTCGCACGCGTGGGTTTTTTTCCCGGGCGCTCCGGCCTTCTTCCCACGTGTAAAACACTCGTCAATTGGCCGATAGCGCCTTCGCATACAGAGGAACCGGGGAGCTCGGGCAATTGTTCCTCCCCTTGGCGCCTCCGAGTCGCCGCCTCTCTCTCTAGGAGAGCGATGAGTAAATACCCCACGGGGCGTCACAAGTTGTCATCACCCTCGAGTGTGCAGACACTGCAACGACACCGTGGCCAGTGAGTCACAGAGACGCCAGGCTCCAGCTATGAAGAGGAGCCCATTTAATTCCTCGTACCAGGGGCACAAGGAATGTGCGTGTGTGGGAGTGTGTGTGGGAGTGTGTGTGGGCGTGTGTGCCTGGGTATTCTGTACCATCAGACACTCCAACCCCACAACTCCCAATTGGTGATGGGGCAGTTGTGGAGAGAGTGGAGAGTTTCCCATACCTGGGCAGTTTGCTTATGACCGGCTCCTGTTTGAGAGCAGAGGTCTCACTCCGAATCAGTCGGGCGACATTATCTTTTCATCAGTTGCGTAACGCTGTGTGGAAGCTACCTGGTCTGTCACTCCATACGAAGCTTCAGGTCTTCTCGGCCACAGCCATGCCCTCCCTTCTCTACGCTTGCGAAACGTGGACCCCCATAATCATCTTCGCCAGTTAGAAACATTTAAGCTGGCCTGCCTACGATCCATCCTGGGTTTAACCAGGCTGGATTGTGTGAGGAGCTCACAAATCCTTTAAAGATCTGGACAAAGTCCCATCAATGAGCTCCTCCAGCCTCAAATGAGTACCGAGTGTGGTGTGTAAACATCGCCACTAGGGAGACAAAGGCGGTCGGGCGTGGTACCGGCCACCCACCCCCTCGTGTACCGTCCCGGCCTTCATAGGTGCTCGCTAACAGCACTCGCCCCAACAGTCTGTTAAGGCCATACGGAGGATTTTTGTGATTTGGTGTGTGGGTGAGTGTGTGAGTGGGTGAGTGTGTGAGTGGGTGAGTGTGTGAGTGGGTGAGTGTCTGTGCGACTGGGCTTGGGTAGGTATATGTGGGTGAGTGTTGCTCTCTAACAGCACTTGCCCCAGGAGTGTGTAAAGGCTACAGGAGTGGGGATCTTTATCTTTGTGTACGAACGAGCCGACTGATGAATGAGTCGGTCTACAAATTCATTCAGGAACGGCGCCGCCAAATGAACGGACCGAGTGATCCGACAAAGGAATTCGTTCACGAGCGTGCCAACTAACGAACGGTCGTAGCCAGCCAATGAGCGAGGGGGTGAACGAACGATCGATCTGCAGGAGCCGGAGCATGAGCGACGTGCGTGGCGGCGGCGGCGGCGGCGTGAGCCTCGACATCGACGACGACGAGGTGGAGGAGATGAGCCCTGCGGAGTTGGCGCGCCGCACGGCGGAGCAGAAGCAGCAGTACGAGGAGCTGAAGCAGACCCGGCAGCACGAGCCGCAGGAGAGCGACTACGCGTGGCAGAGTGTGAGGCCGCACTCCAGAAACACTCACACACTCACACTCACACACACACTCACACTCACTCACACACTCACACACACTCACACACTCACACGCACACTCGCACACTCACACACACACTCGCACACTCACACGCACACTCACACACTCACACACACTCACACACTCACACACAGACTCACAACAACAACAACAACCGCCATTCGCCACTAAGTGGCGGTGACGTCACCACGACGCTTGTGCCAGGCCATGTGCACCCTGAGGCCACGTGAAGTGTCGAACGCCCGCTGGCAGGAGGTCACGGGGCAGACCCAGGTGCCACGGGTCGACTGACCGAGATGACCGAGATGACTGGCTGATGCACCACCTGTGCCCCCTACTGTGCCAACTTGCTGTGCTTTAGCCACCCGGCGCTCCGCTCGTTGTTGTGAGCGTCGCTCCTCCGTCCTCCGTTGTTGTTAGAGGGCGACTACCTCCAACTGCCCAGTAGCGTCCTTCACGAGCCTCCTCCACTGAGGCCGATCTTGACACCGCTGGTACCAGTCATCGGCAAGTCCACTCAGCTCCACGTCCTCCTGTACCACATCACTCCATCTCTTCTCTAGCCCGTGCCGCGCCCGTTTAGCCCCCTCGATCCGGCCGAACAAAAGCTGTTTAGGCATGCGGTGGCTGGGCATGCGGGCTACATGACCCAACCAACGCAGCCTTGCCTGCCGGAGGAGCTCACTGATGGGACTTTGCCCAGATCTTTCAAGGACTTGTGAGCTCCTCACACAATCCAGCCTGGTTAAACCCAGGATGGATCGTAGGCAGGCCAGCCTAAATGTTTCCAACCGGCGAAGATGCTCCACTAGGGGGGTCCACGTTTCGCAAGCGTAGAGAAGGGAGGGAATGACCGTGGCCGAGAAGACCTGAAGCTTCGTGCGGAGCGACAGACCAGGTAGCTTCCACACAGCGTTACGCAACCGATGAAAAGATATTGCCGCTCGACTGATTCGGAGTGAGACCTCTGCTGATAAACTGGAGCCGGTCATGAGCACACTGCCCAGGTATGGGAAACTCTCTACTCTCTCCACAACTGCCCCATCACCGATTGGGAGTTGTGGGGGCGGAGTGCCCGATGGTACAAAATACCCAGGCAGGTGCTTAGTTTTGGTGGGGCTGATGGTAAGGCCCCACCTCTTAGTGGCACACTCCAGTCTCAGCAGCAGCGTCTCCAACTCCTCTTCTGAATGAGCAGCTATTACCAAATCATCGGCATACATAACGTGGTTGACCAATAGGGAGCCATCCCTTGATCGCACCCGGGCGTCGATCAGCCTCCCATTATATCTGTACCAAATGGTAATTCCCCCGGTACAGCTATTGAAGGCTTCACGAACTACGCAGTCGAAATAGATGTTAAATAATGTGGGAGCCAGAGAACATCCCTGTCGCACCCCAAGGTGTACAGGGAAAGGCTCCGACTCCCGGCCACGTAGTTTTACCCGGGCCCGCTCACCATCATGAAGGTCCTTAATGATCGTGAACAGAGGGTCAGGGACTCCGAAAGCACGAAGAACAACCCAGAGCCCAGTCCTACTGATGGTATCATAGGCCTTGACCAGGTCAATAAAGCAGAGATGTAGGTCTTTTTGGAATTCCCTACACCTCTGCTGTAGCAGACGGACAGAAAATATGGCATCTGTGCAGGACCGCCCTTTCCTGAAACCACATTGGGGCTCCGCAAGCCTCTCCTCAGCATGCCTAGCAAGGCGATGTTGAATAATCCTTGCCAGGACCTTACCCGGCACACTGAGGAGTGAGATGCCCCTGTAGTTGTTACAGTCGGTACGGTCCCCCTTCTTAAAGAGGGGGACCACCAGGGCATCCTTCCAGTCCTGCGGAACCCGTCCAGTGGTCCAGACTGTTGTTATGATGTCATATAGGGCAGTCTGTGCACAAACGCCACCCTCCCTCAGCATTTCGCCTGGGAGATCATCTCTGCCCGGTGCCTTCCCTGGTCTCAGACTCCGGATCGCCCTCAGTACTTCCTCAACAGCCGGTACCTCAGCCAGCCACTCACAGGGGGTGACCTCTTCCAATATTTGAGGCACCGCAGCCTCAGCAGGGTTATCCCCACTTTGTGCCATGATGTTTTCCTGGCTGAGAGATTTTCCCTCCCCCAGGACCTCACAGAAATGCTCAGCAAATCTGCAAACCTGTTCCTGGGGGTCGGAGATTGGATCACCGTTTTTTCCTCTAATGATGGTAATAGGTGTGGCGCTGCAGGTTACTTTTTTGATGGAGTTAAATAGTGATTTGTGATCGCGGGCTACTGAGGCAGACTCCATCTCCTCAGCAACCCGCGACCACCACCCATCCTTACAGCGCCTCACGGCTCTCCGAACCTCCGAGCGAAGACTGCGGTAAACCTCCTCATTCTCTGACGTGGGATGCTGTAGGCGATGAGAGTGGGCCTGTCGCTTTTTCTCAATTAACCTGAACACCTCCTCCGTCAGCCAGGGTTCCCGGGGAGGTCTGGACCGCGTACCCAAAGCAGCCATTGCAGCTGCATGAGTCACAGTCTTAAACCTCGCCCATTTACCCTTGACATCAGGTGGAGTGGGGGACGATGCCAACCCCAGCTGCAAGCGATGATGAAATTCTCGCTTGCAACTTTCATCAGCTAACTTAGACCAGGCCACTTTTGGTTGGAATGGGATCCTGGGTGTACACCCACCACCGGAGTGGAAGAATGGCAGGCGCATCTTACAGATGACTAGTCGATGGTCAGAGGGCAGATCAGCTCCACGGTAGGTCCTGGTGTCAAGGACATGGGCTCGCATCCGCTGGTCCGTCACTACGTAGTCCAGCAGATGTTCTTGCTTGGACCCGGCATGCATCCATGATGTTGTGTGGATGCGCCGATGCCAAAAGAGCGTGTTAGTAATTACAAGCCCATGGGCTGCACAAAAATCTAGCAGCCTCCTACCGTTATTATTGAGCTGATCTGGCCCATGCCTTCCAATCACTCCAGACCAGGTGCCAGCATCATGACCAACTCGGGCATTGAAGTCACCCAACAAGATGACTCTGTCCCGAGTGGCCACTTTAGCCAGCACCTGTGACAGGAGGTCATAGAAAGCGTCCGACTCATCGGCTTTGCCTGCATCCCTCCACAGATGTTCGTCTTCGGTGGGGGCATAAGTAACCACGACCACCACTCCTCGCCTCTGATTGATGGGAAGGCGAGCCCAAAGTATCCTGGGGCTTACAGCTTCCCACACCTCACCGCCACGCTCCCACGCCCCCTTCATTCTTTTGTTCAGAAGAAGAGCCACACCCTGTTGTTTGGCAGTCTCCTGCCCCGAGTAGAGGACTGTCCACCCCTCATGGTGGCAGGAGCCAGAACCGGTCCACCGGACCTCCTGAATGCCACAGAGATCCAGGCGGTACCGGTCCAGCTCCCGACAGAGGAGTGGCAGCCTCTCCTCCGCAGTGAGCGTTCGAACATTCCACGTGGCCATCCGCAATGGTTTTTTGTTGTTTCTGGAGGAGCCCCGAGGGTTAAAATTCAATCTCCTGGCTCCGCCAAATGGGGTTTGGCCAGGAGACGTCATAAAAGCCTGACCCCCCGGGGCCTCCGGCACAAGCTTATTAATTACAGGTTTATGTTTAATTCGTAGTTTAGTGGTGGTTAATTGAAGGTGGAGGGGTTACCAGCCCCTCGCACCCGTCCAGAGCCCCCGTTTAGCCACTGTGGTGGTCACAGACGCCATGAGGGGAGAGGCCAATGGGCATTGGCCCTCCCCCCACAGCACTGCCCACGACAGTGTTGCCCGTCCGGCACCGCGAGGAGGTAGGAGGTTGTTTTGCCGGACCACACACAGACTCACACACACACTCACACACACACACGCTGCTCACTCCAGACACACACACACACACACATGCTGCTCACTCCAGACACACACACACACACGCTGCTCGCACACACGATCTCTCCTGAACTCCTTATTGTGTGGTGACGGTGCTGCTCTCACCTTCTGCTCTCACCTTCTCGACCACGCAGAGCCTGGCGGCTTGGAAGTCCCGGAGGATCGGTTCCAGCGAGAAGCTCCTCCAGCAGCAGAACGACAAGCCCGCCAATTCCAACGGCAACGTGCGGCTCTACCGATCCGGCGGCGGTGACGATCGTGGTGGCGATCGTGGTGGCGATCGTGGTGACGATCGTGGTGGCGATCGTGGTGGCGATCTCGTCGACGGCCGCGGCGGCGGCGGCCGAGGCGGCGGTCGCGGTGGCTTCTATAGCAAGTATGATCGTTACAACCGATTCACCGTCGGGTTTTGGGTTGGGCCACACAACAATCCGGCCAAATTTTTTGCCGTCCGAGACCCTCCGCCGCCCGGCACGGCCAAGCAAATGGAACCGGGGTACAGGTGCTCGGCGCTCCGAAATGTGATGCTTTATCCGGGTGCCAATTACCCACTGCCCTCTCCCTCCTCTGTGCTCACTCTCTCCCTCTCACTTCTTCGCAGCGGCGTCGATGATGATAACGATGACGACGATGATAACGACGACGATAACGACGACGATGCCGTCTACTCGTCGTCGCGGGGCGGCGTGAGCTCCCTCCGTCGTCCGCAGGCGGCGCGGGACTACGAAGAGGGCACGGAGAGGAGGAGGGAGACGGTGGACTCCGGGCAGACGAAGAGGAACCTCGTCACGGCCTCGTCGCAGCCATCCGTCGCCCTGCCCGTGAGACATCGATGGGGCCGGTGGGGGGGGGGGGCACTCGGCATGGATAAAAAAGGTCTCCGGGACCCAAGTAACTTAAGGAGCCCTGCGGCAAATGTTCAACTTCAAACTATAATTGACACAGCAGCCAATTAACAACATAGCCCATGAATATGGGACCTTCCTAGTCAGTATCAAAATATAACAATCGGTTTTACCCTTTCTGGCAATGAAACAGTTGTTGTGTCAAGATGCTAAAACACCAAACAAAAACCTTTTTCAAGGAATCCTGTCACTGCATTCCCCACAAACAGCACTTGTGATGAACATGCAAACAACGAAAACACATGCTCTGACACAATATGATGGCATTGTCTTTGAAACTGATTGGTCCGTACCAGAGACAGCTTTCTTTTGAGCCTCGTCTCAAAGTGTGAGACCAGAGAATGCCACGGTCGTCAACATGCCCTGATATATTATGTCAGAGCATGTTCTTTTTGTTTGCATGTTCACCCCAAGTCTTGTGGTTCATGCAGACATGGCTCCTTGAAAAATAATTCTGTTTGGTGTTTTAACATTTGAACACAACTGTTTTATTGCCAGAAAGGGTAAAACCGATTGTTACGTAGCCAATTAATGTACGTAATCTCTTAATTGATCTGCATCTCTCTTTTCTCGTCTCGCTATATCTGTTGTTTTTTATATATATAATATCTATAATGTATTTGTATACCCAGCATAGACTTGGGATGTTGGGTCAATTCCATCTCTTCAAAGAGTGCGTAAAGATGGTTGGAGAGATGCGTCCTTGTAAACCGCACTGAGAGGCCCGATAGAGGAGCACGTGGATTAGAGAACGCACGCAAGGCAGAGGCGTCGTGGTGACGATAAGAGAAGTGAGCGAGGCTTTTGCAGGGCGCATCGCAGCTCGGGGGCGTTCCGGCCGGAAGGAACGACGACCGATGGTTAAGACTAACAACGGATTGGCAGCGAAAGGGGGGAATGCACAATCCCAGTGGGGATGGGGCAATGAAATCAGCTGATGCGCAGGAGCAAGATGGCTTGTGGCATTTGCAGGACCATGAGGGATGGCAACAGCGTGGTGAGGCCGTCACCCGGCTGTGGATAGATTGTGGCTGATGATGATGATTAGAAATAGATAATATTAATTGTAACTGTTCTTTGTGCCAACACATCTATTTTGCAGAAATCAACCACGGTGTTCAAGGCCTACGCAGAGGCACCCAAGCCTAGCCCCTCTCCTAACGTGCCAGTGCAGCCCAGGATCAGTGAAGCCAAGCCGAGCTTGCCTGCGAGCCAGGCCTCAAGGATGGCTCCGGCCGCACAGTGGGACAGCGTGCAGTCCCTGCCCCGTGGATTCAAGGTACATTTAAGGATGACGTTCCCCGCAGCGTGCCCAGGACAGAGATCTAAAGAGAGAGGCCCGCGTCTAAGTGTCCGAATAGGAGAAGGTGAGCGGCGAGCCCCGGCGGCAGTGCAGCCGTGCTCTTGTTGCGGAGGTTTGTTGGTTTTCGTGGTTCGATTCTGGCAGGCGGCCCAAGTGAATGCAGGAGACTACGCGCTAATGACGAGGAAGACGGGCGTGGAAAAAAAAATCGCGGAAAATCCAAAAATAGAAAGATTTTCCTCGGATCTCTATGCCAAAAGCCACTAATATAGGTATAAATTATGTTTAAGTGAAGAAAATGTAGTTTGTTAATGGACAAAACAAAAAATTGCAGTAAAGAATGTATTGATCATGTCTTGTTACAAAAGTCCAGAAGACTCGGCCCACTAAGTGGATAACAGCAGAGCCACGCCAATCAACATCAAACTCCACCCACAGTTGTAAACATATGCAACTACTGTACTGTAGAGGCGATCACGTGGATTTAAAATTAACCGGATGCAAGATATTTGTTCGGTTCAAGCACGTGACGTGTAATAAACATTTCCAAGAATAAAAATGTAGAACAAGTTTTTAATTATTAATTTGGGCTTAATGTAAAATCCATGAGTTATTAATTTACATAAAAATCTCAGGTGCGCGGCTAATCCGCAAATTGGATAAACTCGCGGATAATCGAGAGTTGTGCTGCACCTGCGTATTAACCACGACACTCATCAGAGATCCCCTCGACGTCGTTGGCAACGTCCAAATTAGCCAAATTCAAAAACCAACCCCCGCAAGTAACTCGATTGGGATCACACACACACACAGCAGCAGCATCGCCCCCCTACTGCTAAATCTTGGCAGGACGCTCCCTGAAAAAAGAGTACTTGATGAGACTTTCCCCGGGCAAAACGAGTGGAACTATGACTCTCTCTAGTGTATGGAAAAATCTGCTAAACACACGTCCGAGTTGAAGTCTGTGAGCCACGTGATAACTTCGGGAGTTGGCGCGACGAGTACCGCTCAGTCCGCTGGAGAGCGGCCGTAGGATGCAGTTGGTTTCGATACGGTGGCTCCGTTGTCTGGTTCGTGTGGGCCCCAGTCACACTGTGGGCTGTCCTTAATTCTCCAATTGTGGGTGCAAAGACCTGGAATGATGACGATCTCCATTAAACATGAAAAACTATTGAACTATGTTCATTTTACCAGGAAGGCCCACTGAGCTATCTAACCCTTTTTGAGAAGTGACTTGGCCACAGATGACAGCTCAACGAAGTGTCTTAGCATCATCACGTGGACATTACCAGCAGCCAAATACTCTAAACGCGTGACGTTGATTCTAAATGTGGAGGGAAAAACCAGAGGACCCAGCCAAAAATCCACACGACCATCGGGAGAGAGACATGTAAACGCCAAATGATATAGGCATGGGGGTCGGGATCGAACCCACGACCTCATGTGTACCAGGCGAGGGAGTTAACATCTCTCACCACCGTGGCGCCCCTCATTCGACGTGTGCAGGCGGAGACGGTGACATCCTTCAACCGCCCTCTGGAAAAACCCTCGGACTCTCAAGTGGAGTCAGTGAAGAGCTACAACCGCACCGTGCAGGGCTGGAAGGCGCTGGAGGCACAAACCTCGAAAGCGGCACCCACCACCAAAGCGACCACCGCCACCACCATCGCCAAAGCGGCACCCACCACCAAAGCGACCACCGCCACCACCACCGTCACCAAAGCCACCACCGCCACCAAAGCCACCACCTACAACAACACTGGTTACAATAACGCCACCTCCAACAACACCGCCTCCAACAACACCGGTTACAACAACACCGCCACCACCACCGTCACCAAAGCCACCACCAAAGCCACCGCCTACAACAACACTGGTTACAACAACACCAGTTACAACAACACCGCCTCAACCACACGCAAGAGCTACGGCTCCACCAGAGCCTGGGGGGATGATGACGACGAGGAGGAGGAGGGGCCGTGGCGACCACCGCCGCCAGTGGCACCACCAGCGGCACTGCCGGTGGCACCGCCGGCGGCGCCGCCGCGGCGAGTCGCCTCTCCTCCCACGCCACCACCGAGGAAGTTCGACAGCTCGGCGGTGGCGGTGAACCGGCTGAGTCGGCGATTGCCGCCGCCGGTGATGACGAACGCGCATCCCGCCGCCGCCGCCGCCACCACCACCCTGGTGTCTCCCGTTGGCAAGACAACCTCCTTGGTTACCGTGACACTCACCAAATCGTCGCCGCCTCCCTCCGTCGCGTACCAGGTGTTTTATTATTTCTCGTTATTTTCATTTTTTTTTTACGCAGCTGCCGAGCACCGAGGCCCCCGGGGACGTCCGGCGGTTGTCGAAAGCTCCCCCCCCACCCTGACGCTGTTCAGAACGACCGGTGCCGATCGCGCGCCGGTGTCTCGGTCCAAACTAGGGATCGTTCGCAGGCGACACGGCTCCGTACCCGCCCGTCAAAACAAAGCGGCAGTGGCGGCGGCATTCCTTCGTGACGGCCTCGCGCCGTGAGGATGACGTGGGTGCCGTGCGTGCTTCCCACCCAGCGCCGTTGTTCATCACCGTGCCACCCCCCCCCCACCCGACCCGGCAGGGATTCGGCGTCTCCGAGACGCGCGCCGTCGCCTCGGACAAGCCCAGCCGCCCCGTCCTGCCCGCCGAGCCCGCCAAGGTGCTGCCCCCCCCAAGCGTCGGCGCCACCCAGAAAGGTGCCAGACTCTACCCACCAAAGAAAAGAACACCACACACACACGCACGCACACACACACGCGCACACAAACACGCACACACGCACACACGCACGTGCACACTCACACATGCGTAAGGACAGTACGGGGCGATGTAGGGACAGTATGGCTCCCCGTGGCCATGGTTACTAATTAACGTAACGGGAACAGACAGGGTCACGTTACAGGGTGACGTGGGACCTGAGTGGTCGCTAACGATGATTGATGCGACAAGCGTTGGCAGAGTCTCGTGAGGGGAAGCACGGGACCCAACGGCCATGAATTGTAATAAGGGCAGAGACGACAGGGCCAGGTGCGGTGAGAGGGGGTTCGGGAACAGGGGCGTGGCCGAGCCGTGAGGGGGATAAGAGCCGGCGTGAGCCGGGGCTCAGGGCTGCTGTTGTGGGGGAACTGCTGTCGCTGTCGTCACCTGGGAGCGGGTCGTCTTCACCGTCCTGGAGTGGGCACCTTGTCGTCTTGGAAGGCTTGAGCGCTATGTTGTCTCAGAATAGAGTTACCTAAGTTACTCAGGTGTATATAGTCACTCACAGTTACTCGTTACGTTATCAGTGAGTCGGCAGACTTTATTCATAATAGATACACCTTCTTGTTCAGTTATATGTATATCTGAAAGCTACACTACACATGCACAAACACATGCACGCAAAGATCCTCCCCGTATAGCCTCGAACATACGGGGAGGCTCAGCCGATCTAGGGGAGGACCCATGACCGGTTCAGATATTCGTCACAGTTGTTGGCTGCAAACAAGAATTGAACTCGGGGGTCACGGCCCGATTCGTAGCATAGCGCACTGACTGCTGCACCACCACTCCCCATAAAATGTACGCACGTGTGTGTGTGTGTGTACGGCGATTCTAGAATATTGTTTGTTTCTACTGTGTAGTGAGCAGCACGAGCAACGGAGAAGTTTCCGGCAGGAAGAAAAACCAGTGGCGGAATGCGGAGTTCTTCGGATTTTCTGGTAAAATGCAAACTCCGGTTTCGATCTTTTGTTCAACTGGATTCATTCCCCGGGTTGTCACTGGGGTTGTGTGGACATACTTCACTGCGCTGGTCAACGCAGATTTGGTGACCTGATAAGATATCACTCGCCCACTCATGTTGGCCGTGGTCAGGAATCGAACCCGGGTGTTGATAGTACCGTAGTAGTCTCCGCGGAAATATCGCGTGGAGCAGGGAAGCTGGTAGTGGTCGTTGGTGTGGTGTTTAATTTTGGATCAGATCTGGCATGAGATGCAATGAGAGGAGAGTGGATACGGATTGGCTTATCAGTGCCCAGGCCAGGAGGCCGCTCAGCCCATCATCTGTCCCTCTGGGGGTCGATACAATGAAATTAATACCACTTTGTGGAATTATCCTATGGCCAAAAACTCTCCCCCGCCATAGGAACGTGGAATTTCCACCGCTGGCTATGCAGGGCTGTGAACGGGGAGATGAGCCCCAATGCCTCAATGCTGATTTGAGCTTCAGCAATAGATCACTCGGACCTTGTGGCTTGTTGTACTGTTCGTTGGTAATCAATTGCAATTGCTATCGGGAATCTCGGGTATTTGAATAATGTCATTGATGTCGCGACTGGCTGATTTTTGTCTATTTCCACATTCCTGTCTCCACAGAAGACAACGATGATGTCATGGTTGACCATGTAAGTAGAACCTGGGCTCACTTTGCTCTACACGATCGCTCCCTCGCTCACTCGCCCACTCCCCCCCCCCATGCACTCACCACCTTAGTCACTCGCTATCGAAACAACAACAACCGCCATTTGCCACTAAGTGGCGGTGACGTCACCACGGCGCTTGTGCCAGGCTATGTGCACTTAAGGCCACTGAAGTGTCGAACGCCCACTGGCAGATCACGGGACTGACCAAGTGCCATGGGTCGGCTGACTGAGATGACTGAGAGCACTGACTGCTATCGCGATCACTGACGCACTCACTCAGCGCATGAATTATTTGAATGCATGAATCATGGAATAAATGCATGCAGCTACGTGCGGTGCCCAAGACGTTCAACATACGTGAATAAAAAATAGTGAATTAGTCGACATGGGAAAGTGAGCGAAGGTGGCTGAGACAATGGACAGACGAGACAATTAACAGATGAGACAATGAACAGACGAGACAATGGACAGACGAGACAATGGACAGACGAGACAATGGACAGACGAGACAATGAACAGACGAGACAATGGACAGACGAGACAATGGACAGACGAGACAATGGACAAACGAGACAATGGACAGACGAGACAATGGACAGACGAGACAATGGACAGACGAGACAATGGCCAGACTAGACAATGGCCAGACTAGACAATGGACAGACGAGACAATGGACAGACGAGACAATGGACAGACGAGACAATGGACAAACGAGACGATGGACAGACGAGACGATGGACAGACGAGACGATGGACAGACGAGACGATGAACAGACGAGACAAACGGACGCATGCTGAGACGAACGAGCGAACGATCAAAGTCGTTAAACCGGTCAACGAATGGTGGAACGAACTGACGGACGAATCGGCGGGCAGGAGGCCGAGCGGAAGCAGCGGGAGGAGGCGGAGGAGGAGGAGCGGCGATGGCAGGAGCGTCGCAGACTGGAGGGGGCCGTGTCTTGGGGGGCCTCGAACCACGCGGCTTCCGGCGGGGGGAGTCGCAACGGAGTCGTCGGTGGGGGACCCGCGGCAGGGGGCAACGCCGGGGGGGCTGCGAGCGACGGCGAGGATGCGGAGGAGGTGGAGAAGATGAAGAGGGAGATTGAGGAGGAGGAGCGGCGGTGGAACGAGAGGAAGAGGCTGGAGAGGACCTCGTCCTCCAGCAGGTGACGGCACCGTCGCTCACATCGTCACCGTCGTCATAATCACATCACCATCATTGCCGCCGTCATTGTCATCAGCACGCCAATTGTAATCATCATTATAATGATCATCATCCAGATCATCGTCATCATCATCATCCTAAAATTTTCAAATATAATTAATAACATGATCATCATCATCATGAGTCATTACATTATTCATTGACAGACTGGCTGAGTCACTGATTAAATGCCTGATTGCTTGAATAATTCATGGAATAATTGATTAATCGACTGGCTGACTTAATTAACTGATTGGTCTATTCGTTTTCTCTCGTAGATTTATTGATTCAAATCATGATTTATTGATTCTTTGATTGCATGACTGCTTCCGCCGCTTCATTCTCTCGCTGACGAAATGATTGACTCATTCGGTGACTTGTTCATTATCCTCGCCAAACGAATGAACTCTTGACCGATGAATCTATTCACCGACCGACTGACCGATGGATTAACCGGGGGAACGACGGGCGGATTTGTTCTGGCAGCCCCACCAAACCCGGCCCCTGGAGTCCGACCGTCGTTCCGGGCAGTGCCGAGCAGCGTTCCCCGAACCTCCTCACCACCACCGTCACCACCGATGACCGCCGCTCGGCCAGCCTGCCGCGACAGTCTTCTCCGAGTGCGAGCAGCTACAACCCCTACATCTCCCTTGGCAGAAGTACGCGAGTGTGTGTGTGTACACGTGTGTGTGTACACGTGTGTGTGTGTGTACACGTGTGTGTGTACACGTGTGTGTGTACACGTGTGTGTGTACACGTGTGTGTGTGTACACGTGTGTGTGTGTACACGTGTGTGTGTACACGTGTGTGTGTACACGTGTGTGTGTGCACTTGCGCTATGAACCCGGCGACCCGAGTTCGATTCCCGCTCACGTCCAACACCAGTGACGATTATTTGAACCTGTCCTGGGCCTCCCCTAGGTCAATCGAGCCTCAAATGAGTACCCGTGCGGTGTGTAAACATCGCCACAAGGGAGGCAAAGGCGGCCAGCGTGGTGCTGGCCACCCACCCCCTTGTGTGACGTGCTGGCCTTCAAAGGTGCTCGCTAACAGCACTTGCTCCAACAGTCTGTTGAGGCTATACGGGGGATTTTTGTTTGCTTTGTTGTGTGTGTGCGTGCACGTATGTGTGCCCCTCTAATGGAACATCTGTGCAAGTTTGAAACTTTCAGGCTGCCCTGCCTACGATCCATTCTGGGTTCAATCAGGTTGGATTGTGTGAGGAGTTCACAAATCCTTGAAAGATCTGAACACGGTCCCATCAGTGAAGTCCTCCGGCGGGCAAGGCTGCACTGGCTGGGTCATGTAGCCCACATTCCCAGCCACCGCATGCCCAAGCAGCTTCTGTTTGGCTGGATAGAGGGGGCTAAACGGGCACGACCAGCAGTGTCAAATCGGCCTCTGTGGAGGAGGCTCGTGAAGGACGCTACTGGGCAGTTGGAGGCAGTCGCCCTCCAACAACAACAGAGGGCGGAGGAGCGACGCTCACAACAACGAGCGGAGTGGCGGGCGGCTATAACACAGCAAGTTGGCAGAGTAGGGGGCACAGGTGGTGCATCAGCCAGTCATCTCAGTCAGTCGATCCATGGCACCTGCTGGGTCCGTGCTGTGACCTCTTGCCAGCAGCGAGCCTTCAAGACACTTAGCCAGGTGCTGTCCAGATGCGGGGGTGAACATTGGGGTCTCAGTTTTTTACCCAATCCTGGCCAGCTGGCTCTAAAACGTAATCGACTAACTTAACCTACTTCTCGTGACGGTCTGAAAGTGCACCTAGCCTGGCACAAGTGCTGGGGTTACGTTACCGCCACTTAGTGGCAAACGGCGGATATTGTTGATGTGCCAGCCATAATCAGCGTCATGAATATTAATATCAGAATCATTGTTATCGCCCTTATTATGCCTGTTTGTACCCTGGCTTGCCAGCAGAAGTGTGTCGCCCCAGCGCAACACGTAGGTTTTTTCGGGGTGTAGCGATTTACTTCCACGTGTCTAAACACAAACGGGGCTGAAAACACCGGAACATGTATAGAAGACCAGAGCTTGGGAAACTCTTTGTTAGCGCCGGCTCGCCGCCTCGTTACGTCCCCGCTCGTCTGTGGCTCCCTCGCGTCTCCCAGTCATTGTTTTGCGGCACGGTGCCAAGTTTTAATTAACGTCGTCTTCGTCATCGTCGTCATTGTCATCGCCGTCATAATCATTGTCGTCATCGTCATCATCACCATCACAATCGTCATCATTGTCGTCATAATCGTGATTGTCGTCATCATCGCCGTCCCCATTTCTCTCCCCAGACCGCTCCATGGGCTCCGCGGGCTCCGTAGGCTCCATGGGCTCCTCGCACCGCAGCCCCACCTACTCCTACCGCGACGCCAGCCAGCGCCCCTCCTCCTACCGCAGCAGCAGCAGCTCCTACGGGCGGCAGACGCTCAGCCCCAACTACCACAACTTCTCCAGCAGCTCCGGCGGCGGCGGTTACGGCGGCAGCGGCGGCGGCGGCGCCAGATTTGGCTCCGGCAGCCCGAGCTACAGCGCGACGTACAGCGTCAACTACGGCACGACCAGAAGCCCCGGCTACGGGTCCAGCCACGGCGGCTACGGCGGCGGCGGCGGTGGCTACGGCGGCAGTGGCAACGGCAGCGGCAGCGCCAGTTACAGCACGGCGAGAAGTCCCACGCAGACGACGGCGAGAAGCCCCGGCTACGGTGGCACGAGCTTCGGAGGGGGGTACGGGGGCGGCGGTGGTAGCAGCTCACTCGGCTCTGCATACTCGTCGCTGTCGGGGTACGGCGGAACCAGCTACAGCCCGGCCAAGTGAGCGCACGCGGGCGCGGGCAGCAAGCAACGCGACAGCGTCGTGATGATGTTGATGATGAGGATTCCGTGCAATTGTTAAGAGATTCGGCTCAAAGTGATGCAGCCGTTCAGTGTCCACTCACCCCCACCCACGCTGAGTGGAAGCTGCCTAGCTCTGTCGCTCCACACGAAGCTCCGGGTCTTTTCTGCCACAGTCGTGCCCTCAACTCTCTATGCTTGTGAAACGAGGGCCACTACAATGGAGCATCTGCACCGGTTAGAAACATTTAGGCTGGCCTGCCTACAATCCATCCTGGGTTTAACCAGGCTGGATTGGGTGAGGAGCTCTCAGAGCCTTCAAAAATCTGGACACAGTCCCATCATCAGCGTTGGCTGGGTAATGTACTGTCGCCCGCATGCCCAGCCACCGCACGACCAAGCAGCTATGCTTGGGGACCACCCGGTTTAAATCAAAACCCAGTCTACGCAAGTCCATGGGTCTCTGCGTCACTCTGAGTCTCTATGCGAGTCCATGGGTCTCTGTGACCCTCTGAGTCTCTTTGCGAGTCCATGGGTCTCTGTGACCCTCTGAGTCTCTTTGCGAGTCCATGGGTCTCTGTGACCCTCTGAGTCTCTTTGCGAGTCCATGGGTCTCTGTGACCCTCTATGAGTCTCTATGCGTGTCCATGGGTCTCTGTGACCCTCTATGTGAGTCTCTATGTGAGTCCATGGGTCTCTGTGACCCTCTGAGTCTCTTTGCGAGTCCATGGGTCTCTGTGACCCTCTATGAGTCTCTATGCGTGTCCATGGGTCTCTGTTACCCTCTGAGTCTCTATGTGAGTCCATGGGTCTCTACGTTATTACGACTTGGCCGAATAGCCCCGCTGGAGAGGTGCTCTGCCCCAATAGTGGAGGCGATTCCACCAACGGTGGCAGTGGTAGCGGCGGCGGCGTGAGCAGTTGCAGGGGCTGCCCCCTCACCTTGCGGGCTCGTGGGCTGCAGGATCGCGGGCGAGAAGAAGGAGTGCGGGAGCTGTGGCAACGCCATCGGCCACGGGGCGGCCATGTTCATCGACTCTCTCAACCTCTTCTTCCACATCGACTGCTTCAAGGTGTCGGACGAGGCACACACATACTCCACTATACACTACACTATACACTACACTGTACACTACACTATACACTACACTATACACTAGACTGGAATACACACACCACACGCACTACATTATAAACTACACACACACTACACACTACATACACACACACAACAGTGCGAGTTTGTCATCAAATTCCCCCCTCCCTTGCCCCCCCCCCCCCCGTGTGCCCCCCGCAGTGCGAGGTGTGCTCGGGCTCGCTGGGGGACGCGCGCACAGGGATGGACGTGCGGATGCTGTCGGGGCGCCTCCACTGCAGCGGCTGCTACTTCCGCAAGCGTGGGGCTGGCGCCCAGCCAACCAGCGACCTGTGAGGGCCTCCGCCACCCACCCACCGTCACCCACCCACCACCGCTACCCACCCACCATCCACCCACCCACTCACCACCACCGCCACCACCGTCACCCACCCACCACCGTCACCCAACCACCACCGCCATCCACCCACTCACCAACACCACCACCGCCACCACCCACCCACCACCGCCATCTACTACCACCACCACCCACCCACCACCGCCATCTACTACCACCGCCACCCACCCGCCACCGCCACAACGTCCACGCAGACATCCACGTGCCCCGGGCGGGGAAGAATAAAGACGAGCTCCGGGTGACGTGTTAGAGACGAGCTCCGGGTGACGTGTTAGAGACGAGCTCCGGGTGACGTGTTAGAGACGAGCTCCGGGTGACGTGTTAGAGACGAGCTCCGGGTGACGTGTTAGAGACGAGCTCCGGGTGACGTGTTAGAGACGAGCTCCGGGTGACGGCCTGCAGGCGGTGGGAGGGTCCTGCAAGTCGAAACTTGCCGGGGTGCCACGACAGTTGTCGAGATGTTTGATTACAATATCTTTGAGATTAGTATTTTCGTAAAAAAATATTATTTGACTCGTTCTTTTTTTGGGGGGCATTTAAATTTGGTGGATATTTTGCGCTTCCCGTCGACGCGTGGATTGGAAAACACGGGTGGGATTTGCCCCGAACATCCAAAACGTGGATAGAACATCCAGAAATGCAGCTCCGCTGAGTTTGCCCATTCTTCTTCCAGTTTGGTTTCCGCTAGATTCGGCTGCTTCCCCACACTCGATAAAAATATCGTCGTGTGGACGCAAGAATCGGACGCTGGATGAACGGAGCCTGGAAAAGATTTGGGTCGGGGATTTCCACCTAAACGGGTGGAAACTGCCTTCCCAGCAACACCCGAATCGCGACGCACGATTTGCGTTTATGCATCTGGACCGAGTGGTGCCGCAGATGTAATTGTGGTCTAAAATTCACGTGGGATTTGGATTATTATATGTATTTTTTAACACAGGTGTATACGGCAAGTCCTCGTTTAACACGGTAGATGCGGTCCTGTCAAGTGAAAACAATTTCGCCGTAAGTGATGTAACAGTAAAGTTTGGCGAGGTGCGACGTCCTCCGTACCCACGCATGGTGAGATGGCGGCACAAACAACTGAGAACATGCCGCTGCGTTACTGTATCACTGTACCGCTCATCCACGCAGCTCAAGAAAGTAGTGCGTCTTTGACCGCTCAGAAACCGCGTTATAACGGTGGGGGGGGGGGCACATTCCGTGATATAACGGGGGGGGGGGGGCGTTGCGCCAAAACGTGTTCGAGCGTGAACACCACCGCGCGTTAAGCGAGGACTTGCCGTACACGGAGCCGAACATTAAGAACGTGACGGTACCGGTCACTTAAACCCGTCAGAGAGCGTGACGGTCACTCACGGCCGTAACATTCCAAGCGCGGAACGATTCTTACTCAAGACGAGCCCCGTGAAGAATCTGGGAATCGCATCAACGTTTGATGAAACTGCGCAACGTCCAGGGATTCTAATTCGGCTCGTAACGTGCACCGGTTCTTGCGCGGAGAGTTCCCCAGAATTCCGTGCGGAGGTTAAATTTGACCACGCGCGTAGGCGTGCAGAGTCTTAATCCAGGGGAACTTCGGGTCGGACGATTTACACAATGCATTAACAGACTGAAATGTGTCGATAGCAATGCCCGCGTCTACTCACACTCACAACGCGTCAAATTCGCGACGCCAAGTCACCAGCGGTGGCTCGGCGTCTCCAACACGGCCATTCTGAACCCCCTGAGAGAGCAAGACACATTGAGACCCAGGGCTCAAGCCCAGGATGTCAGTGACTGCCGGCTCAATGGCTACGACGAAGCCCTTGGCGGACGCGGGCACCCGGGGGTTCATACCCGCGGGGTGCCACGGGGTGAGAGCTCAGTCAGAGAACCTCACAAGAGAAGGCAGAGACACCCAGAACCTGGGGGGAGGGGGGGTCTCAAACCCAGACGTCCGTTCTCACCGGCTATAATCAGCGAGGCTTTCCTGGGTCATTAAGAGGACATTAATTTTGACTGCTGTTAAAGTAAACTGACAAAGCTTGTACTCTACAAATGTTGGGGGCCTGCGGAATGCTAATAATGATTATGCACTTAATCCCAAGTTGCAACCCCCGAAGACGCTTTGCAGTAACGGAGATGAATCTTAATCGTGGGTGGCGTTGCGCCTTTCGATAAAAGAAGCGGTGGATTGTTTAGTGTGGCTGGTTCACGAGCACGGTGGGCGCGTGCCGTGCTGGGTGGGCGAGTGTTGTGCTGGGTGGGCGAGTGTCGTGATGAGTGGGCGAGTGTCTTGCTGGGTGCGTGCTACGGGTTGTTGCACTCAAGTCAGGTTGGCCGCTTTTGCTTGTGAACATCAAAGTCATTCCGTCGCACGGCCTCTGATCGTAGTGGGTTGCATTCGTTTCTGTACCGGCTTCTGATTTAACTTTATATATTTTTTTAATTTTCATATTTCTGGTTTCTTAACGGACTGTGGGGTGTAAGAGAGTTTTTTTTTATTTTAACATACATATATATAATTTTATGATTTTAGTTTGCCAAGTTCAGAACAGCGAGTCTCAGATGTTGATCGGTTGATCATCGCAGATTTAGAACGCCGTCCTATCGAGGGTTGCTGCGATCATTTGGCGATGCCGCAACGCACGGAGCAACATCCCCTGGGGGCAGAATCGTCGTCGCCCGTTAAGTTCTTCTCAAATATTTAATCTCCTGGCAAAAAAAAAGATATTTCACGAAAATCGTGGAAAATTAGTTGCCACCACGTTCGGTGCTGTGGATTAATTGACGTCACGATGGTCACAATGACGGCACGATGTTCACATGACGTCATCATTTTGGCGATTCATCCGATTCATTGTGGCATAACCGACAGCATGAGTGCGTGTGGGGAGCGGTGGTGCAGCGGTTAGCGCGCTGCGCCGCAAATCCGGCGGCCCGGATTTGATTCCCGCTCACGGCCACCAACACCAGTGACGATTATCTGATCATCTGAACCGGTCCGGAGCCTCCCCTAGGTCGACTCAGCCTTAAATGAGTACCTGTTGCGGTGTGTAAACATCGCAACAGGTGCCACTGGGGAGACAAAGGCGTCCGGGCGTGGTGCTGGTCACCCACCGCCTCGTGTGCCGTGCCGGCCTTCATAAGGTGCTCGCTAACAGCACTTGCCCCAACAGTCTGTCAGGACTACACGGGGGATCTTTGTCTTGTGTGTGTGCGCGCATCATTAGCGTCAGAGGTTGTTAATTTACGACGATGAGAAGGGGCAGGCTCATGCGGGGTCGTCTGCAGGTGAAGAACGCGTCCAGCCAGGCGCAAACACAAAACGACACTAATGTGGAATAACTCCCGAGTGAAGGGAAGCTGCTGAGGCTCTCGTACGTGAGTCGATATCGGAGTTAGCCTGCCACAGGCAGCCAGCATGGGGCCTGCGTTCTGAGTTGACTCCAATTCTTCAGATGTTTCAATCGACGCGGCAAACAAACAAAATATTTGATGTACAATGAAGACACACAACCCAATCGGCCGATTGAAAGCTGCGGATTCGCCGAATTACAAAACAAAGAACACCGTCCGCCCTGGCAAAGAGGGAGAACGTTCTATCAAGTGCCTTATTTTGTACCGATTTAATGTAACTCAGCGTCAGCTGTTCGCAGTAACGAGTAGTGGGTATTTTCGCGGCGCCCCGAATTCGCATCGTTGGAGCAACTTCAAGGGAGGGCCGAGCACGCTTCTTGTTGTCCGAACGTCGCCGCAGATTTTTGCAGCCGATTGTTTTACTTTTATTTGTAGCTGATTTTTATGCGAGGCCACTTACACAATGATCCGGCCAAATTTGTGAGCGGGACTCACACTCACCAACTCTCTCAGCGTGGGTGAGTGAGAGAGTGACTCACACTCACCACCTCTCTCCCCGTGGGTGAGTGAGAGAGCCACTCTCACTCACCAACTCTCTCAGCGTGGGTGAGTGAGAGAGCCACTCTCACTCACCAACTCTCTCAGCGTGGGTGAGTGAGAGAGCCACTCTCACTCACCAACTCTCTCAGCGTGGGTGAGTGAGAGAGCCACTCTCACTCACCAACTCTCTCAGCGTGGGTGAGTGAGAGAGTGACTCACACTCACCAACTCTCTCAGCGTGGGTGAGTGAGAGTGACTCACACTCACCAACTCTCTCAGCGTGGGTGAGTGAGAGAGCCACTCTCACTCACCAACTCTCTCAGCGTGGGTGAGTGAGAGAGCCACTCACACTCACCAACTCTCTCACCGTGGGTGAGTGAGAGAGCCACTCTCACTCACCAACTCTCTCACCGTGGGTGAGTTAGAGAGTGACTGACACTCACCAACTCTCTCAGCGTGGGTGAGTGAGAGAGCCACTCACACTCACCAACTCTCTCCCCGTGGGTGAGTGAGAGAGCCACTCTCACTCACCAACTCTCTCACCGTGGGTGAGTTAGAGAGTGACTGACACTCACCAACTCTCTCCCCTTGGGTGAGTTAGAGAGTGACTCACACTCACCAACTCTCTCAGCGTGGGTGAGTGAGAGAGTGACTCACACTCACCACCTCTCTCTCCGTGGGTGAGTGAGAGAGCCACTCACACTCACCAACTCTCTCCCCGTGGGTGAGTGAGAGAGCGACATTCGCTAAGATAAGTGGCCCTGAGCAATGAGCTCTCCCACGCGTGCACAGCGAGCTAAAACGACGGAATGATCGGCGCCCCATCAAAGGCGTCGTGCGCCACGCGATGACGCAATTTGGCTGCGTTGGGTGGCGGAGGGAAGGACCGTTTCACTTTTGGCCAGATCATCGCGTCGTGTGGTCTCGCCCCAAAAATCACTTGCGAATAAAAAAAAGCGACACGCGAGTTGGCCGAGAAAACCGCACGACGCCATGACGTTAACAGGACCGTTGTGTTTTATAATTCATCAACATTCATTCGCGGTGCTCGGGGTTGTCACGGCAAGCGTCACGATGCAGGCAGCACATCGTCGTCATCATCGTCATCATCGTCACCACCTCCGTGCGTCGGTCGGCTCGATGGCCCGAAGTGCGTCTCGACGTTTGGTGCGAGCACGGGGCCGGTCGATATGGGCTCGAGTCCTGCGGAGTCCAAAAATAATCAATAGACAGCCGGCATCATCGTAGTGCCGCGCAGCGTGGAAGACCATCACGACGCGTGTCAGCGCAGGGCCGTGCCCTCCCTCCGAGCCTCCACACAGCACCCCAGCAGGACATGGCCACGACGCCACCGACTGTGTCTGTGCGAGGCTGCTTGTTGTCTTGTTTGGTTTGTTGTTGTTCCTCCCGCACCTCCGGCGAGCACGGTGGGCTGCGTGCGGTGCGACACAAGTCCAACGCACACGGCACGCACAACAGGGTCGCGGTTCACAACTCGAGCTCTTTCCGGACTGCTGCCGCTCGGCTGCCTCGGGGTTGGATTTACCGGTGTAAGGCACTACCACTAGCCTTCCATCGATAATCACCCAGTGTAAATGTGCCCTACATCGATCCTGTTGCCTTATGAAAAAGGTTGGGAGGAATATTTGGTAACCAGGAGAGGATGAGATGAGACGGATGTGGGGAAGGGAGCGCACGCCGGATCACCACCAGCACCACCACACGCTCGGGTCGAGCGTGCCGGAAATGCCTTGGCCGTACTTTTAAGGTTGCAGTGATCCACCAACAAACATTGTCGCTCATGAAATGTGGGGTGGTTGGAAATCTCCGCAGCGAGTTCGTGATGGGGACGAAGCGGCGATGGCCTCCAGCCACCCGTCTTGTCGTGCTCTGTGTTGTTATTTTAATTTTCTTCTCTAAATGTGGTGTGTGGCTAATTTACGATGCAAAGCATTTTGGGGGAATGTTTGCTAAGGACTTTACATAGCCTGCACGTGTGCACTTCAGGTATAAAATAAAATATTCTCTGTCTTATTTTCAACGAACACTACGAGTTTTGTCGTGATTTTCGTATGTAATTATTTGTCTAATAACGCCACTTTTTATTTCCACCACTACCATCTTTTGCACAATTTTACAATTGACGTAAAGCCCATTGGAATACGGCGCTATATTTACACATCGATATAACTGAAGTTCATCCCGGCTATTCAGATCTTCATTAACATCATCGTTGTGAACTCCTCAGCCGATGTCGTGGTAGAGCTCCCCTTCGTGGCAAGTCCTATGGATGTCCTGACCCCACCTTGGAAATGCGGAATTCCCACCGCTGGCTCAGGCCCACGGCCAACTGGAAGCGGCGCGGATGCCCCCCCCCCCCCCCCGAGTGGATGCACGGCGGAGGTTCACCGGGGCCGCCCTTGGCGAGCCCAGCACCGCGAATCACTCGGGGGGGGGGGGGAGGGTGAAAGCAACGCGCAAGTTTGATCAGAACAGCGGCACTTGTTTATTTTGGCTGGCCGCGGCGGCCACTGTGAAGAAGTACGCACAACAGAGCCGTGGTCGGTGATCACGAAGCACCCCCCCCGGGTTGCACAGAGGTCGAGCGGCCCCTGGCGTTGTTCCCGAGCCCATCCGGCCGGAAGCGCTCACTCCGGGCCCAAGTGCCGAGGTCGCGCATCGCCCGTGGGGACTCGGACCGTGTTGGTGAACAGGAGGCAGATCTGAAACACGGCAGGACCAATACTTCTGCCTTGGCTGATCATCACTTTAATGCGGCTGGCTCACACGAAATAGATTTCTCTAAGACGATGGTGCTTTGCAAGCCGACTGGCTATCAACAAAGATTCGTTCGTGAAGCCATCCATATACACAGACACAGAGACAACTTCAACCGAGAGGAAGGTTATAGACGCGGCAATCATTGGCAAGATATCATCAACCACTTTGGGTCATGACTTGACTTGTGTTTTCTTGTCAATCAACCTCCACCGTCAGCAGTGTGCTGTGTGGAGCGGGGGTGCAGGGATTTCCTGGCGGCCCTTTGCTGCATTGGCACTGCTGCTGCATTGGCATTGCTGCTGCATTGACACTGCCGCTGCATTGACACTGCCGCTGCATCGACACTGCTGCCCCGCCCATGCTGCTGCTGCTGCTGACACACTTGGGCTACGCCCATCTCCAAACCTTTATCAACAGTTTGCCTTTAGAGGCTAACCCCTTTTCCTGATGACGACCGCTTGTGTTGCGATCGAAACGTCGTGATGTTTTTATGCACTTTATTTGTATCATTTTTTGTAAGTGACTTTACCGAAAGAACCAAAGAATACGTCGGCAAGAGTTTGATCGAATCACAGAGCACATTTTCGTCCAATCACAGGCCTTCTTTGGATTGTGCCTGCACCCCCCCCCCATGTCGTCCAATCACAGACCTTTCCGAGGTGAGCGCTTACCCACTCGCGGTCCATTTCGATCAACCCTTGCCACTCATTCGGTTTCTCTGCAGAATTGTCGGATAAGGATTGGAGGTTATGGTTTAGGGTTACAGTTTAGGTCAAGGGGTGAGGGTGAGGAGTTTTTACGATTTAGTTTTTAGTGGTTAGGTGGAAGGGTTACATTTAGCGGTGTGGAGGTAAGGGTGACGACGAGAGTGCATCGCTGGGGTCGTAGCCCCGGCCCATAAATAAACCACAAAACACAGCAACTCAATATAGCGTATGAACAACAACACTCTGCATACGCTGCATTCCCTTTGGTAAGGACTCTACAAGCCACACGTGGAGCGTAAAACCACCAAAAAATATTTCCCCAATGAATATTTTTTGGGAAAAATCCGAACTTTGTCGCCGGTTTCCTTTCCTGATGCCCTCGCCTCGTGCTCCGGACTCACGATGCGGGGACCAATGGGGAGCCACTTAACCCGTGTGGGGGCGGTGCTAGTGGCCGAGGGGGCGGTGCTAGTGGCCGAGGGGGTGGGGCTTGCAAAAGTGGGCAGGGCGAACAGAGGGGGAAAGGGGGATTTTATGGCTCACCATGTGTCCCTTGGTTGAGACAGAATTTAGGAACCATTGTGTTCAGATGTCAGATTTAATCAATTGGCTTCTCAAGTTGAATGGGCCGGTGGTCTCAGCCCCATCGTTGATGAACACACAAAATGAAATTGAACAAAATCACAGCCCTTTGTCAATCTGGATGAAGGCTTCCCTGCGCTGTCGGTCATAGGAGCTGGTCTGACCAAACGTCACGGATGTTAGCCATAGCCAGGAATTGAACTCAGCTTGTCGAGTTCATAGCGCAAGCGTGTCAACCACTGCGCCACTGCTCCCGACACGAGCATCGTGTCAACCACAGTTTTGCCACGAGATTTGGCTGATTGCAGTTGTGTGAATTCAAACACGAGTTTTAGTGTCTGCTTGCAAGACACCTTCAAGGTGCTCGCCCCCAGCGGGGATGAAGAGGCCAATGAAGCAGGCATGGAAGGTGGTTCCGAGGCGTCGACTTCCACGAACCTTTCTCCCTGCTGCTGCACAGGGAGGTGGTGCTGCTTCGCGCCGAGCGTTCCAAACGGAGGTCTCCGATTGCTGACGTAGGGCTCTTGCAGGAGGTCGCTATGCATCTCCTTCCTGCGCAGCAGGTACTGCCGCTGAGGGATCTGACGGAGGCTGGAGAGCGATGGTAGTGTGGAGGTAGAGGTGGCGGTGGCGGTGATGGTGGTGGTGGTGGCATCACCGACGTCGTCTTCGTCTGGATCTTGGTAAAACACGGAGTCAGAAGCGAGCAATCGCAAGGTCACGAGTTCAAATCCTGAATGAGGGTTGACTCAGCCCATCATCATCCCTCCGGGGTGGGTACAATCAGTACCGTTGTGTGGTACGTTAACAGCGGCCGCCCAAATGGAGTGGACCAGACTGGCCGCCTGCCACGTGAATGTGGAATTTCCACCGCAGACCCGTCATGAGCATCAACCAAAGACCCGTATTCGGGAACCAAATTTTCAGAAGAAGCTCCCCGGCACGCGTGGGGGCGGGGGGGACAATAATTGGCGGCGTCGTCGCGAAAATCGCGCGGCACGTCCACGGAAGACGCATCCGGAGCGGGAGATGGGGAGACCGATTCCGCCGCTCCGTCTCCCTCGGTGTGACTGCGGGAGCGGAGGGGGGAGGCTACTGCGGCTTGTCGGCCAGGCGGAACGCCTCGAGGAACTCGTTGAAGTCGATGGAGCCGTCCTGGTTGAAGTCGATGGAGCGGGCGAGGCCGAGGACGTCGTCGTCGCTGACGCCCTCCTGCACGTGAGAGCTCAGCAGGCGCCACGCCTGGCGGAACTCCTCGAAGGAGATGAAGCCTGCATCCGGGCGGGGGAGAGACACGCGTAGACACGCGAAGACAGAGAGACACAGGGAGACACACGGAGACACACGGGGATACAGAGAGACACATGGAGACGCGGAGAGACACACAGAAATAGAGACACATGGAGACACGGGGAGATGGACACACGGAGACACGTGGAGACATGAAACGAGATGAGGTCTGGCTAGGGAGGAGAGACACGGAAATATGCGGAGATGTGGAGCGAGATGAGACTTGCTTAGATAGAGACACGGAGGCATGTGGGGACACGTGGGGGCACGTGGGGACACGTGGAGGAGACTCGCACACGGGGTCAGAGGCGACCCTCTCTAATCCCACGTGACGCTGAAAATCGCGAGGCACGGGAAAAGCGTCCGTCATAGGCGATGTGACGAGCGGTCGGTATTCACGGCCAGGCAACGGATTCTCACGAGCGCGACGACCCTGCCCAGAGCCGTCCTCTGTCAGCTTCGCCGTTACGAGGCCAACCCGCCGCCAGACGGGTGAATTCGTCTGGCTGTGTTCGGGTGGCGGAGGGCCTTACGACACAAATCTGGGCCAGATCATTACCGTGGCGGCCTGGCCCACGAATCGAACTGCGGACTCGGGATATCATCTTAAACGTAATTTACACAGCGCCTTAACCAAGGGGCCTTACAAAGCGTTAACAACGGTACAACAACAACGACTCGTGTGTGAATGTAATGGTGGAGATTCGGTGAATTAAATGGATGAGAGGGAAGCAATGGGGGCGAATCTGTGATGCGTGAATTTCGGTGAAAGAGAGATTGATGACAGTAGGTGATGATGATTGGGGTGAATGAGTGATAGCCATAAAATTATCATTATTATTATTCTACCAGTAGATGATGATGGATTGAATGACTGAATGGGGAATGAATGGGGAATGAGTGATATAACGGTGGGTCGTGGGGTGAGCTAGAGAACAGCGAGTTGTCAGGCAGGAGCGGACACTCGTGAACAGGATGGTGCTGGGTAGCGAGGGGCGACACTCAAGACGTGAGGACGACTACTGGAGGGACGCTCTCGCGGCTGTCGCCGGCCGTGCCCACCCGAGTGGTCTTGGTCGATGGCGTGGAAGATGGACTCGAGGCTGTTGCGGTGCCGGTAGATCGTCTCTATGAGTCCCGGCTGCATGCTCTGCAACGACACGGTCCCATCAGCGGCCCTCACGGCACGGTAGCAACAGCGGCCCTCACGGCACGGTAGTAACAGCGGCCCTCACGGCACGGTAGTAACAGCGGCCCTCACGGCACGGTAGCAACAGCGGCCCTCACGGCACGGTAGTAACAGCGGCCCTCACGGCATGGTAGTAACAGCGGCCCTCACGGCATGGTAGTAACAGCGGCCCTCACGGCACGGTAGTAAAAGCGGCCCTCACGACACGGTAGCAACAGCGGCCCTCACGGCACGGTAGTAACAGCGGCCCTCACGACACGGTAGTAACAGCGGCCCTCACGGCACGGTAGTAACAGCGGCCCTCACGACACGATAGCAACAGCGGCCCTCACGGCACGGTAGTAACAGCGGCCCTCACGACACGGTAGTAACAGCGGCCCTCACGGCACGGTAGTAACAGCGGCCCTCACGACACGGTAGCAACAGCGGCCCTCACGGCACGGTAGTAACAGCGGCCCTGGCTCGCACCCTCCCGTGGTGCCACTGCGTTGTTGATGCCGAGTGCCGTACTCCTTCTAGCGACGCTTGAACATTGCACCTTTGGGTCCGACCACGAACACCACCGCCAACACCGCCGACACGGCCACCACATCAGCACCGCCACCACGACCGCCGCCACCACCGCCACCACCACATCAGCACCGCCACCACCACCGCCACCACCACCGCCGCCACGTCACCGACACCGCGTCACCGTCGCGCTGCCGGCGCCGCTCTCTGCGCACCGAGTGCAGCTGCGTCTGCCCGGCGCGTCGCTCGGGGAAGCAGCCGGCGTAGGCGACGGAGCCGTCGGGCGCCGCTGGCGCGCCGCCGTCGGTGGCCCCCACGAGCTGCTGGTGGAGCGAGCGCCACGGCAGCCCCAGCTGCAGCTCCTGCTCCACGAGCAGCGCCCACTCCGACACGGACACCAAGCCTGGCACACACGGGGACAGGGGGACAGGGGGGAGAGAGGTTGGAGAGAAGAGAGAGAGGGGGTAGAGGGGGGAGAAGACAACAACAATAGCAACAATAACAACAATAACAATAATAACGACAACAATAACAACAACGACAAAAACATCAATAATAACAACAACAATAACGACAACAATAACGACAACAACAATAACAACAGCAATAACGAGAACAATAACAACAACAACCACAACAACGACAACAATAACAACAACACGAGGCGGGTTGAAGCGACCGACCTGTGTGCCCAGGGTCCGCACGCTCAAAGGCGGCCATCAGCTGACTGCGGTGAGCGAGCAGCTTCTCCTGCAGGGCCGCGATGGCCGACTGCTCCACAGCGCTCACCCTGCAAGGCATGGCACACATCGGTGTGTGTGTACACGTGTGTGTGCCCGATGGTACAAAATACCCAGGCAGGTGCTTAGTTTTGGTGGGGCTGATGGTAAGGCCCCACCTCTTAGTGGCACACTCCAGTCTCAGCAGCAGCGTCTCCAACTCCTCTTCTGAATGAGCAGCTATTACCAAATCATCGGCATACATAACGTGGTTGACCAATAGGGAGCCATCCCTTGATCGCACCCGGGCGTCGATCAGCCTCCCATTATATCTTTACCATTTGGTACAGATATAATGGGAGGCTGATCGACGCCCGGGTGCGATCAAGGGATGGCTCCCTATTGGTCAACCACGTTATGTATGCCGATGATTTGGTAATAGCTGCTCATTCAGAAGAGGAGTTGGAGACGCTGCTGCTGAGACTGGAGTGTGCCACTAAGAGGTGGGGCCTTACCATCAGCCCCACCAAAACTAAGCACCTGCCTGGGTATTTTGTACCATCGGGCACTCCGCCCCCACAACTCCCAATCGGTGATGGGGCAGTTGTGGAGAGAGTGGAGAGTTTCCCGTACCTGGGCAGTGTGCTCATGACCGGCTCCAGTTTATCAGCAGAGGTCTCACTCCGAATCAGTCGAGCGGCAATATCTTTTCATCGGTTGCGTAACGCTGTGTGGAAGCTACCTGGTCTGTCGCTCCGCACGAAGCTTCAGGTCTTCTCGGCCACGGTCATTCCCTCCCTTCTCTACGCTTGCGAAACGTGGACCCCCCTAGTGGAGCATCTTCGCCGGTTGGAAACATTTAGGCTGGCCTGCCTACGATCCATCCTGGGTTTAACCAGGCTGGATTGTGTGAGGAGCTCACAAGTCCTTGAAAGATCTGGGCAAAGTCCCATCAGTGAGCTCCTCCGGCAGGCAAGGCTGCGTTGGCTGGGTCATGTAGCCCGCATGCCCAGCCACCGCATGCCTAAACAGCTTTTGTTCGGCCGGATCCAGGGGGCTAAACGGGCGCGGCACGGGCTAGAGAAGAGATGGAGTGATGTGGTACAGGAGGACGTGGAGCTGAGTGGACTTGCCGATGACTGGTACCAGCGGTGTCAAGATCGGCCTCAGTGGAGGAGGCTCGTAAAGGACGCTACTGGGCAGTTGGAGGCAGTCGCCCTCCAACAACAACGGAGGGCGGAGGAGCGACGCTCACAACAACGAGCGGAGCGCCGGGTGGCTAAAGCACAGCAAGTCGGCACAGTAGGGGGCACAGGTGGTGCATCAGCCAGTCATCTCGGTCATCTCGGTCAGTCGACCCGTGGCACCTGGGTCTGCCCCGTGACCTCCTGCCAGCGGGCGTTCGACACTTGACGTGGCCTCAGGGTGCACATGGCCTGGCACAAGCGTCGTGGTGACGTCACCTCCACTTAGTGGCGAATGGCGGTTGTTGTTGTTGTGTACACGTGTGTGTGTACATGTCTGTGTGTCTCTGCGTGTCTGTCTGCGTGTGTCTGTGTCTGTCTGTGTGTCTCTGTGTGTCTCTGCGTGTCTGTGTGTGTCTGCGTGTGTGTCTGCGTGTGTCTGTCTGCGTGTCTGTCTGCGTGTGTGTCTGCGTGTGTGTCTGCGTGTGTCTCTGCGTGTGTCTGCGTGTGTCTGTCTGCGTGTGTGTCTGCGTGTGTGTCTGCGTGTGTCTGTCTGCGTGTGTGTCTGCGTGTGTCTGTCTGCGTGTGTGTCTGCGTGTCTGTGTGTCTGTCTGCGTGTCTGTCTGCGTGTCTGTGTGTCTGTCTGCGTGTGTGTCTGCGTGTGTGTCTGCGTGTGTGTCTGCGTGTGTCTGTGCGACCTCTGTCTCAGGGTGAGCTTGCGAGTGGCCTTGCCCACTTGGTACTGCACAAAGCTGGGCGTGAGCTCGGGCCCCAGGCGCATGTAGGCCCCGCGGTTGCTGCCCACCTCGTAGTAATTGGAGGCAGAGAAGATCGTGATGACCTGCGGGGGATGCAGCAGCAACAGCGGTGGATGGGTGCAGGAGTGAGGGGTTGATAGTGGGTGGGTGGAGTGAGTGGGTGGGTGGGTGAGGGAGTGGGTGGGTGGTTCGGTCATTGATTGAGTGGGTGAGTCAGTGGGTGGGTGGGTGAATGAACGGGTAGATGATTGAATGAGTGTGTGGTTGTTTCCATGAGGCTCCTGCCAGGTCTTGCAGTGGGGAGTGATGATGATCATGATGATTGCTTTCTACGATCCCACTCGATTAATTTGCGGTGCCATTCAGCACATTTGGGCCGTGACTCCGGCACGGAAATAGCAAACGCTGCGGCAACGACTTCATAACAACGACGAGGATGTGAACTTGGAGAGCGCACACAGCGTTCGGGTCGGAGGCACGAGGAACCGTGGACAAGCAGGAAGGCAGCTGCCAACAATTGCCCAAGTGTTGCGGTCCTCGATGTGTGCAGATGTTTTAGGGCATTTCACAAGCGTTGATAAATGCGGGAGGAAATCAAAGCACCCCCAGAGAAAACTCGCGGACGCGAGGCAGCGCAACACTCCATCCCGTACAGATGGGGCGGAGGGAAAGGAGTCCACACTCGCTGGGACGCCAGGTCCTGGCGAGCGAGGGGAACCGGCATCCAGATGGGACGGGAGCTTCACGACGTTTGTGCGATCCGCCAACCCTCGCCTCCGCCGTCCGCCAACCCTCGCCTCCGCCGTTTGCCTCGGCGTGTGCTCGCCTGCTCTCACCGCGGCTGGCAAGCGCGAGATCCTTTTAGCTCTGGTTTATTTTTTTGACAAATTTGGACCATTAGCCCTTGAATCAATGTTGTCTGGCTTCCTCGCGACTCTACACTCGAGTTTCAGTCATACCGGATGATCGCTACGAGAGTGATCGTCACCCCCTGCACAGACAGACGGACAACCTGGACAGATGGATGGACAGATTGACAAACGGACGGATGCACGGATGGACGGATGAGCACATGGATCGACGGACGGACGGACAGGCGAGCGGACGGGTGGACGGACGGAAGGACAAACGGACGGAAGGCCACATGGACGGACTTGCCTGGCCCCCGTGCGTGCGCTCGTATCCCTCCTGCTTGCACTCGTGCGACCGCACCAGCAGCTGCAGGCCGTGGCGATGCAGCACGTCGCGCGTCACGTCCGGCCCGAAGTAGCAGCCCCCACCGCGGTACGAGTTGGGGGTGCAGCCATCCTGGGGCACGGGGTCACTCCACAGCACGTCCACCACCTGGCGAGAGAGAGTCGGAGAGAGAGAGACTGAGAGACTGAGAGAGAGACTGAGAGAGAGTGAGTGAGTGAGTGAAAGAGTGAGTGAGTGAGAGAGTGAGTGAGAAAGAGAGAGAGTGAGAGAGTGAGTGAGTGAGAGAGTGAGTGAGAAAGAGAGAGAGTGAGAGAGTGATAGAGAGTGAGTGAGTGTGAGTGTGGAGTTGCTGCATGATCTGCCGACTGCCTGTGAGACAGCAGCGAGAGTGGGTCAGAGGGACAGAAGAGTAAAAGTGAGGGGGGGAGAGCAACCCAGACCCGGGGCTTGAACCCAGGTGGCAATCATCTCCGACGCGGCCATTCCGACGCCGGACACGGCCGCGTGGACGCCGCGCCCCACGTGACCTGCTTCCACTCTCCATCGAGGGCGACGTCGTCAGACACGGAGGAGTAGGCGGAGCGCTGTCGATGAGCGGGCGACGAGGTAGAGGAGGAGGAGTCGGCAGGGGGAGAGTCGAGGCCCCGAGTCGTCCGTCGCTTGGGCGGCCTGAGAGCCGACACGAACTGCGCAGACAGAGACGGAGATCCACACCCACCCCCCGCCCCCCGTGTGTGTACAGCCTCGACGGCCACGCGGCTTACAAACGAGACAAACAGCAGGGAAACTCCGCACGGTGGGCGTCATCGTCAGCCGGGTGGTGGGGGTGGTGGGGGGGGGGGGTAATGAGGGGAGTCGTGGGATTGGGAGGTGGGGGTGATGGGGGTGATGGGGGAGTGGGGAAGAGATGGAGGGGTGTGGGTGATGAGGCGGTGTAGGTGATGGGGCAGTGGGTTGGGGTGAGTGGGATGGTGAGGGTGATGGGGAGTGGGGGGGGTTACGGTGGGGGTGGTGGGGGTGTAGCGGTGGGTTGGGGTGAGTGGGAGTGATGGGGGGGGGTGGGGGTGGGGGTGGGGGGTTGGTGGGATGGTGAGGGTGATGGGAAGTGGGGGGGGGGGTTACGGTGGGGGTGGCGAGGGTGGTTTGGGGTGGGATGTGGTGGGGTGGGTTGGGGTGAGTGGGGTGGGGTGGGTTCGGGTGAGTGGGGTGGGTTGGGGTGAGTGGGGTGGGGTGGGTTGGGGTGAGTGGGGTGGGGTGGGTTGGGGTGAGTGGGGTGGGTTGGGGTGAGTGGGTTGGGGTGGGGTGGGGTGAGTGGGATGGTGAGGGTGATGGGAAGTGGGGGGGGGGGTTACGGTGGGGGTGGCGAGGGTGGTTTGGGGTGGGTTGTGGTGGGGTGGGTTGGGGTGAGTGGGGTGGGGTGGGTTCGGGTGAGTGGGGTGGGTTGGGGTGAGTGGGGTGGGGTGGGTTGGGGTGAGTGGGGTGGGTTGGGGTGAGTGGGTTGGGGTGGGGTGGGGTGAGTGGGATGGTGAGGGTGATGGGGAGTGGGGGGGGTTATGGTGGGTTGGGGTGGGGTGGGGTGGGTTGGGGTGAGTGGGCGTGGGGTGAGTGGGCGGGGCGAGCTGGTGGGCACCCGGTGTCGGTCGATGCGGGCGAGCAGCTCCAGGTCGGTGGCTGCCGACAGCCCCCCGTGCACCACCAGCGCCTTGCCGTCCACCACGGTGGCGAGCGGCAGCCAGCTGAAGAGGTCCCGCACGACGCGCACCATCAGCCGCCCGTGCACCTGCGGACACGACACCGGATCTCGGCCACGCCGGCCTGGCATCTCCGACACGGCCATGGTGGCAAACGCAGAAGCGGCGTACACAGGGTGGATCTTGGCCTCCTCTATGTCCAGATGTCTGGGTCGAGGGAGGGAGAGCCCCCACCGCACGCCACCTGCCGACCACAGCCGTTACTGGGCGCCACGGTGGCTAGGAGATGTTAACTACCTCGCCTGGTCTACAGGAGGTCGTGGGTTCGATCTCGACCCTGGCGCCTGCTGTATATTTGGAGTTTGCGTGTCTCTCCCTGTGGTCACGTGGATTTTTCTCCGGATCCTCCGGTTTTTCCCTCCAAATTTAGAATCAACGTCACGGGTTTAAAGTATTTGGCTGCTATACATTTCGACGTGATAAGCCACTTCGTTGAGCTATAATTTGTGATAGCCAGATAGTTTCTGAAAAATAACTAAATAGCTCAGTGGGCCTGACCTGATAAAATAAAACGTCTTAAGTTAATAGTTGAATAGAGAGAGATCCAGCCCAGGAATTTTACTTTGGACCCAGGATCTCTGTGGTACCAGCTCAGTATCTCCGACGTGGCCATTGTGAACCCCGAGGGAGAGACAGAGACCCACCCCAGGGCTTGAACCCAGGAACTCAGTGTCGTAACCCCTCCCAGCACCCAACACAGCCAAGTGTAATACATTGCCGCAGAGTGTACGAGCGTTTAACGTGTCTCTTATGATTGTTTCGGCTCGCACCGATGAGTTAAGAGTACATTCCTCACTCACCCACTCACCATGGTGGGTGAGTTATAGTGCGACTCTCACTCACCCACTCACCCACTCACCCACTCACTCACTCACCCACTCACTCTCCCACTCACCCACTCACTCTCCCACTCACTCACCATGGGGGGTGAGTTAGAGAGCGACACTCACTCGCGCACTCACCCACTCACTCACTCACTCACCCACTCACTCTCCCACTCACTCACCATGGGGGTGAGTTAGAGAGCGCCACTCACTCGTGCACTCACCCACTCACTCACACACCCACTCACCCACCCACTCACTCACCCACTCACCCACCCACTCACTCACTCACTCACCCACTCACCCACTCACTCACTCACCCACTCACTCACTCACTCACTCACCCACTCACTCACCCACTCACCCACTCACTCACTCACCCAGGTAGCAGCGACCAGATTGGCGACCGCTTCGCTTGGCGCTGCGCCAAGCGTCGTCAGGTCAAGGCCACGGGCACTCGGACAAAGCGACGCAAACGCAATCGGGACAGGCAGCCGCGCCACGCTACCTTGTACTTCATCAGAATCTCCTTCGTGAAGCCGTAGCTGAAATGAGACATCAGCAACAGCCACAGCAGCAGCAATAATTTATTAGGATGTTGTTTAATATATTTTAAATGCATTTGTGTATTTGGGCAAGTCTATTGGGTGTAGATCGCCGCCTCTTGCCCGCAGGCTTCGGAAACGCCAACACGGCAGGAGGCACGTGGGGGACGCGAGCTGCCGCGCCGAGAAGCGCGGAGAGGCGCACCGGGTCGGGGATCGCGGCGGGAGGCGGGAGAAGGTCAAGGGTCACAGCGGGAGACGGGAGAGGGTCAAGGGTCACGGCGGGAGACGGGAGAGGGTCGGAGATTTCACGCGGGTCAGAGGGAGGGCCGTAGGGAGGGGAATGGGAGAGGGGAATGGGGGTGGCCGGGCGGCTCACCGCATGTTCATGACGTAGTCTTCGTGGTTGCCGCGGTTCAGGAAGACGTCGTGTGGGTGGGCGAGCAGGAAGGCGAGCAGCACGAGCAGCACCTCCAGCGAGCGCGAGCCGCGGTCCACAAAGTCGCCGTTGAAGATGTACGGCCGATCGACACCCGGCAGCCCGTTCTGGGCGCCCGCGCAGGACGCACGCAAAGACACAGACAAAAATCCCCCACGTAGCCTTAACAGACTGTAGGGGCAAGTGCTGTTAGCAAGCTACACCTACGAAGGCCGGCACGGCACACGAGGGGGTGGGTGGCCAGCACCACGCCCGGCCGCCTTTGTCTCTCTAGTGGCGATGTTTACTACACACGGCACCGGGTACTCATTTGAGGCTGAGTCGACCTCGGGGAGGCCCAGGACCGGTTCAGATAATCGTCACCGGTATTGGTCGTGAGCGGGAATCGAACTCGGGTCGCCGGGTTCGTAGCGCAGCGTAGCGCTCACCGCGACACAACCGCTCCCCACCCCTGTTCATACAAACACGTACACACACGCACACACACGCGCACACGCACACACACGCACGAGTGCGCATGGGAGGCAAAGTGTCCACCCAGCATATCCTGCGTGATTCGCTAACGCGTGTACAACGTTTCAGGCCACAGCTCTTCGCCGAATACACGCGGACGCCTCGCTGCAGGAGGGGGGGGGGGCGTCACCGAACGTGCGGCCTGAATCCCAACCCCCTCGAGGCCATGCACGGCACGATTGGTAAGTGGATTGCAGTTGTATTAGTTGTGTTGGTTGTGTTATTTGTGTTAATTGTGCTCGTGCACCACTGCTAACGCAGAGGAGTGGGAGACTGGGCTCCACGCAATGAACGTAGCGAGCGATCGAGCGAGCGGACGAGTGACTGAGCGAGTGACTGAGCGAGTGAGCGACTGAGCGAGTGAGCGACTGAGCGAGTGACTGAGCGAGTGAGTAAGTGAGTGACTGAGCGAGCGAGTGACTGAGCGAGTGAGTGGGTGACTGAGCAAGTGAGTGACTGAGCGAGTGATCGAGAGAGTGGGTGAGTGAGTGAGAGAGAATGAGCAAGCGAGCGAGTGACCGAGCGAGTGAGTGGGTGACTGAGCGAGTGATCGAGAGAGTGGGTGAGTGAGTGAGAGAGAGAATGAGCGAGCGAGCGAGTGAGTGACCGAGCGAGCGAGTGAGTGGGCGCTCGTCACCTTGTAGAAGATGAGGAAGAGGTCGTCCAGCTGCCCATGGAGGTCCCCTGCAGACGCAGACATCGCAACGCTGCACTGCCTTGATATCAGAGTAGACTGCAATGCATTGCATTACATTGCATGAATCTAGAGGATGTAACATTGAATGGCATTGTATTGATAATGGGGTATAAATCGCAATGCATTGCGTTGCATTGTATGACATCGTATTCTATGATCTTGCTTCGCGTCGCGGGGACATTTCAGTTCATCGCGACGCACCGCACCGTGCCGCACCACTCGCGTTCACGCCGCACCGCCCTGCACCGCACCGCACCACGGTGCCGTCGCCGCAGTGCCGCGGGCCGTACCGCACACGGTGATGTCGCGCCTGTTGGCGGTGGAGGCGTGGCGCACGGTGGGCAGGTGGTGCAGCAGGCTCCGGGCCTCCAGCAGCAGGCGCAGCGCGAAGCGAGCGTGCAGCACCTGCGGGGCGGGGGAGGTGGGGGGGGGGGGGGAGGTTGGAGGGGGGGCAATGGGCGGGGGACTTGACCCGCCAGCCGGGACTTGACCTCGCGACCTTTGTGAGCCGCTCGCTCGCCACGATGGAGCTTTACACGACGCTCCCCTCTGAAGAATCGGAATAAAAAGAAGAACTGGGTGGGGGGGGGGTAGCAGCCTCAGCCCCACAGCCAATCATTGCCCCTCCAGAACCAGGACGGCTCGTCGTCGGCGGCTTCGCTCTCGTGCACCACGTGACGATTTACAGTCGATCTTCGATTATCCGGCCGCTTCCAACACGAGCCGGCGGTCCCGGGCCGATCCGGCGTCAGCGGCAAAACCGCTCCGAAGGCCGCGAGCGGTCCGGCGAGCGGCACCACGTACAGTACATTGTACACTACATACAGCTTAGACGATGGCAATATTGTGTGTATGCATAACCCCGTTCAGAGTCTTAGAGATTGGAGAGGTAATTACGGTACAGTAAATACGGTAACTTTTGACGGTAGGATATTTATTTTTTGTTTATTTAAGCCAGTTTCATATCATAAACTAATTTAAAACACCAAAAATATATAACAACACCGAAAAACACGTCATACAAGAACGTGCAAAAATAAGCCATTTAAAAATAATGATGATGACGTAGTGATTATATTATCCCACGTTTGTGAAAATCTGACCCCCACCCCCCCCCCCCCCCGAAAGCCGCCGGATAATCGATAACGGACTTTCATTTTCTTTGTTGGCGGTGTTGCGTGACGGAGAGTCCTAACGGCCAAAATCATTGACGATGAATCATGACATTGGCTGCGAGACCCAACGTGTTGAGTCTGATGAATCTCTCCAGTGCCAGGGCGTGAGCCCAGGCCCACGACGCCGCCGGCTGGGCGTCTCCCGGCCCCCGTGACGCTGCTCGCCGCTTGCCTGCTTCTTCTTGAAGGCGTTGACGAGGGCCACGGCCTGGCCGGGCGCGAGCGGGAAGTCGAGCCGCGGGCCCGTGTAGTCGCCGGGCACCTGGATGGCGTCGCACAGCGCCGACTCCTCCTCGCAGCTGCCGCCCGGGGGGCACCTGAGCCAGCGTGGAACCTCGTCTGCGCACGGCACGCCGCAACATTTCCTTCGCCGTCGCCGCCGTCGTGGTTCTAACAATCGCGATCCGGGTCGACCGGGAGAGAGAGCGGCCGCTGGGCCGGCTCACCGGCCCCGCACCGCGGGTGGCGTCGCCGCCGGCAAACCCCGAGGGAATCCACGCCGCACGTGGAGACAGCGTGGCAGTCGCCACGTGGGCCACGGGGACGCCTGACTTGGGACTTGCTTTAGGGTTCCGGTTAAAGTTGTCATCGTCAGCATTGTGACTGCTAAACTAAACTACTGCATTTTTAGTTTATTATGTTTTATTTTTATTATTTTATTACTTCCCTTCTACGTGACTTTACCGAAAGAACCAAGAAGATGAATCCCTGCAGTCACGAAAGCTTTAAATCGAAATTTACTGCATTTTTACATTACCAGGTAAGGCCCAATGAGCTCTTTTTGAGAAGCGACCTGGCCACAAATGAAAACTCAACGAAGCTATCAGTTAGAGGGGAAAACCGGAGGACCCGGAGAAGAATCACGTGACCACGGGGAGAGACGTGCAAACTCCAAATATACACGGTCATGACGCCAACATCATCAGAATTTCGACTGCTCTACGATGTATCGGTGTGCACCGCCAGCTGATATTATTATTATTTTATCATCACAATTACAGAACCCTTTGCTCTGTAACAGAAAATAAGAAACATCCCTCATCTTCATGCTCTGCTCGCATTCCCCCTGTACTGGGAGCACTGAACAGAATCTGCTGTTACGTAGTAATAACAACCTCACTAGTAATAGTGAGGTTGTTATAAATTCTCTAGGATTTTAAGAATAATCCAGCGAAAGAATTAGATTAATAGAAGCAACAAATGGAAGAGTTGAAGCGATTTAAAATGAGCCGTGTCAGTCTTCTGCATGCGTTCCTCCCACGTCTCCAGTTAGAGAGTTGGGGCGGACAGGAGCCCAGCCAGCAGCCAGCCAGGAATCTCGAGGCATAGATTATTTTTTTTATCGCAGTGTGATACAAACTCCACTCACTCATGAAGACAAAACGACTCCCCTTATAGTCTGCACAGGCTATGAAGGCGAGTACAGCCAACAAGGGAGCAAGTGGCCAGCACCACGCCTGACTGCCGTTGTCTGCCGAGTACCAATGTTGACGCACCACACCAGTTGCTCACTCAGGGCGGAATCAACCTCCAGGATATGTGTCACTTGTGTTGGTTGTGAGCGGGAATCGAACTCGGGTCGCCTCGTTCACAGCGCAGCGTGCCGACTGCTGTGCCACCGCTCCCCAAAGACAAAGATCACCCATATAGACATTAGCAGACTTTTGGGGCAAGTGCTGTTAGCGAGCACCTATGAAGGCCGGCAAAGCACTCGAGGGAGTGAGTGGCCAGCACCACGCCCGGCTGCTTAACAGCGATGTTAACACATCGTACCAGGTATTCATTTATAGCTGAGTGGATCTAGTGGAGGCCCAGGACCAGTTGAAATATTCGCTTCTGCTCTTGGTCGTGAGCGGGAATTGAACTCGGGTCGCTGGCTTGGCAGCGCGGCACCCTAACCACCACACCCACTCGCTGGCTCGCTCACACGCTCGCTCACACGCTCTCTGCAGAACGCGTGCGGGGGGGGGGATCACACAAACTCCACGCAGAGAAGCACCCGAGTCGGGAATGGAACCCAGGCGGCCGTAGCCGTGAGCGAGGTGCGGAGGCCGCTGGGACTCACCCCCCTCTCCGCCAGCGCCGCTCTCCCCCGGCTCCCGCAGTGTGTGCTGCTCGATGAGCGAGCTGAAGAAGTTGTGAAGCTGCCACGCAGAGGGACAGAGGCGGCCGTGGTGCAATAACAACGAGGACGGCGACGACGTTCAGCCCCTTGTCAGTCGACTGCCGGACGAAGGCCTCCCCGAGACCGTGCCGGCCACGGGGGATCTTTGGCCGCGCTTCACCACGCCGGCCGGTGCGGGTCGGCGAAGGGGCGATGCGGGATCGGTGAAGGTGTCTGCGAACGAGGCCCGGGTCGCGGCGGCGCTGGCCACCACCGCCGCGACCCGGCCCCGGCCCCCCGCGCTCGGCACAGCCCGGACCGGCGACGGCCTCGTGGGATCTCCGGAGGCCTCGTGGCCTCGCGCCCCCCCCGCCCCCCCCCCGTGCACCCCGCCCCGCGCCCCCCCTCCCCCGCGCCCCCCGCGCCCCCCCCCCCGTGCCCCACGTGCCCCCCGCGCCCCCCCCCTCACCTTGAGCTGGTCCTGCTCGGCCGCGTACTCGATGGACTGGAAGATCCTCCAGGTGCACTGCCGCCGCGCCTCCAGCCGGGCCACGTGGCGCCGGTACCAGCGCTGGATCAGCACCGCCGACTTCATGGCTGCGGCGACGGCCACGACGCAGCAGAAGCGCGAGGGAGGTCGCCACGTCACATGTTACACGCAGAGCACGTCACATGTTACACACAGAGAACGTCACATGTTACACACAGAGCACGCAGACTCACATGTTATACACAGACCACGTCACATGTTACACACAGAGCACGCAGACTCACATGTTACACACAGACCATGTCACATGTTACACACAGAGCACGCAGACTCACATGTTACACACAGACCACGTCGCATGTTACACACAGAGCACGCAGACTCACATGTTACACACAGACCATGTCACATGTTACACACAGAGTACGCAGACTCACATGTTACGCACAGACCACGTCACATGTTACACACAGAGCACGCAGACTCACATGTTACACACAGACCATGTCACATGTTACACACAGAGCACGCAGACTCACATGTTACACACAGACCACGTCGCATGTTACACACAGAGCACGCAGACTCACATGTTACACACAGACCACGTCGCATGTTACACACAGAGCACGCAGACTCACATGTTACACACAGACCACGTCGCATGTTACACACAGAGCACGCAGACTCACATGTTACACACAGACCACGTCGCATGTTACACACAGAGCACGCAGACTCACATGCTACACACAGACCACGTCACACAGACCAGTGACACAGTCATAGACCGCCCCCCGCCAGAGAGGAGGGCGCGTGTGGGATGAGGGACGAGGGGGACGAGGGGGACGAGGGGGACGAGTCGACCACCAACCTCTCTGGGTCTTGCTCAAGGCGGCCGGCTGGCGGCAGCGGCTGGACGAGCCGCAGCCCATGGCGTGGGCGGCCCCCCTTGCCGAGTCGGCGGGGGGCCCTGGGCCGCTCGCTCGCAGCCCCCCTCAGCCCCCCCTCAGCCCCCCCTCAGGCCCCCCTCGCCCCCCCCCCACCCGACCGGCAGGGCGCCCCTCACTGCCGCCCCTGGGGCTCTGCGTCTGCGGGGAGAGCGGAGACCCGAGTTCGACTCCCGCTCACGGCCACCGGCGACGTTTATCTCGACCGGTCCGGGGCCTCCTTCCCCTAGGTCGACTCAGCCTCAAACGAGTACCCGGTGCGGAGGGTAAACATCGCCACTGGGGGAGACAAAGGCGGCCGGGAGTGGTGCTGGTCACCCACCCCCTCGTGTGATGTGCTGGCCTTGAAAGGTGCTCGCTAACAGCACTTGCCTGTAAAAGTCTGTCCAGGTTACATGGGGGATCTTTGTCTTTGTGTGTCCGTCTGCGTATCCAGCAATCCAGGACAGCCAGCCCCTACCCAGAGCTAGAACCCAGAGCTAGAACCCAGAGCTTGAACCCAGAGCTTGAACCCAGAGCTTGAACCCAGAGCTAGAACCCAGAGCTTGAACCCAGAGCTTGAACCCAGAGCTAGAACCCAGAGCTTGAACCCAGAGCTTGAACCCAGAGCTTGAACCCAGAGCTAGAACCCAGAGCTAGAACCCAGAGCTAGAACCCAGAGCTTGAACCCAGAGCTAGAATCCAGAGCTTGAACCCAGAGCTTGAACCCAGAGCTTGAACCCAGAGCTAGAACCCAGAGCTAGAACCCAGAGCTTGAACCCAGAGCTTGAACCCAGGCTCTCAGCTCTCAGCGCTCAGCGTCTCAGAAGAGGCCATTATCGACCCCGAAGAGCGAGACGTCCAGACCCAAGGCTCGGAAATACGAATCCCAGAATCTCAACAGCGCCGGTTTACCATCTCGGACACGGCCATGATGAAGCGCCTACTACGACTAATAAAGGTGCGCCTATTCATGCGCCTACAGTAGCCGCATTGATTCACAAATGAGAACCCGCGGCGTGCATCCTCAGCCCACTCGAGAGCCCCATTCACCGCTGGCTCAAAGCCAGCGGTGAATGCGTCACCCCCCGGGGCGCCGTGACGGGGCCGGGTAACGGCATCGACGGCAGCGTCCACGCCGAGCGAGGACGCGTGGGCAGAGGGGGAGCCCCCGGGAATCGCTGCCTGAATCACCCTGCCACTCGCCCACACCGTCTTGGGCCACCACACAACACACTCACGCACCCACGAACTCACCCACAAACCCATTCATTCACTCACCCACCCACTCACTAACTCACCTACTCTCAATACTCACTCACCCACCCACTCATTAATTCAATCACTCGCCTACTCACCCACTCACTCACTCACCCACTCTCAATTCTCACTCACCCACCCACTCATTAATTCAATCACTCGCCTACTCACCCACCCACTCACTCACTCACCCACCCACCCACTCACTCACCAACTCACTAACTCACCCACTCACTAACTCACCCACTCACTAACTCACCCACTCACTAACTCACCCACCCACTCACCCACCCACTCACTCTCTGAACCTGCAACAAAGGAGGTTGGGTTGGTGGATCACCTACAGATCGTTTTCGGCTATGGGACGACAAACTCGCTGGTTGGCAGTACAGCAAGTAGGTGTGTTGGCTCTCATCATCATCATCACCATCGTCGTCGTCGTCGCCGTCATCATCGTCATCGTCGTCACCATCATCAGGACCAATCCACCGCTACCGCCATTCCCACCGCTGCGTCCTGCCGGAGTTGCCTCGCGTGCGATCTGCGCGCCCACGTGGTTGGTGGTGGCGGCAGCAGCAGGGACTCCTCATTCACGCGAGCCGGGAGAATTTGGGCTTTTCTAAATAAAATAAAAACCCACATCGTCGATTGTACCTATTTATTTGCCTTATAATTAGAGTGGCTGGCTGGAGCAGGGGTTTGTGGCATTTATGGTTCTGCGCGAGGATAATTATTAATGTCGCGGGGTTTAAAGCCGCCGGGTAATTGTCGCGGCGAGCAACTTGGGTTGATAAATCGGCCCTGCCAACTTGGCCAAGGAAGCTCTCTGGCCATGCTGCCGAGACTGGGGGGGGGAGGGGCCGGGCGCTCTCCAGGAGGAGCGGAGCCGCGAGTTGGGCTGCTCGTGCCCGGCGGTGACTTGGGGGGAGGGGATGGGGGAGGAGGAGGGATGGGGGAGGAGGAGGGGGGGGTGGAGGAGGAGGGGGTGGAGGAGGGAGGGGATGGGGGAGGAGGGGGGGGATGGGGGAGGAGGGGGGGGGATGGGCGAGGGGGGGGGTAATGGGCGAGGAGGGGGGGGGATGGTGGAGGGGGGGGGGATGGTGGAGGGGGGGGGATGGTGGAGGGGGGGGGATGGTGGAGGGGGGGGGGATGGTGGAGGAGGGGGGGATGGTGGAGGGGGGGGGATGGTGGAGGAGGGGGGGGATGGGGGAGGAGGGGGGGGATGGGCGAGGGGGGGGTAATGGGCGAGGAGGAGGGGGGGATGGTGGAGGAGGGGGGGATGGTGGAGGAGGGGGGGTATTTAGGGACCTCGTCCACCCAGCAGTTGACAGAACAAGCCTGAAGCGGGGCCGCCCACGTGGGAGGCGGGGCCAGGGACAAACCGCCCCGCGTGGGGCCCCCTCCAACGCCTTCAAGCTAAACCAGAACCCTCACACCGCGACGTCGAAACGTGACCCACCCCCCAAAGTGCGGGGCCCGGGGCAGTCGCCTCCGATGCCGCCGTTCAGCCCTGGGGGCCACGGCTCCGAAGCGGAGGGTTTTTATCTCGCCCGGTGCGAGCTCCGCAGAGGGCAGGATGAGTTTAGTTTGTCGGAGTTAGTGTGCGCTGGTGACGCGTCACCTCAACGATAACGGTGAGGAGCAGAGCAAGTACGGCAAAGCGAAGCAAGAAACATGTTAATCGGAGCAAAAAGCAACGAATTAGGATCGCAATGATGACTAAAATAATAATGATGATGATGATGGTGATGTTTTATCTCTTTGCAGCAAGGATGCGGGTGACAAGATGCTCCTCTTCCATCATTTCGATACCGGCAATACAAATGGTCCCCAAGATGCGAGAGCTGCCAGGTGCAGCGAGAGCTGCCAGGTGCAGCGAGAGCTGCCAGGTGCAGCGAGAGCTGCCAGGTGCAGCGAGAGCTGCCAGGTGCAGCGAGAGCTGCCAGGTGCAGCGAGAGCTGCCAGGTGCAGCGAGAGCTGCCAGGTGCAGCGAGAGCTGCCAGGTGCAGCGAGAGCTGCCAGGTGCAGCGAGAGCTGCCAGGTGCAGCGAGAGCTGCCAGGTGCAGCGAGAGCTGCCAGGTGCAGCGAGAGCTGCCAGGTGCAGCGAGAGCTGCCAGGTGCAGCGTGATGCTGCTGCTAACAAGAAGCAGCACGCGTGGAGAGCGCGGCAATGCTGCTACTACTGCTGCTACTGCTACTACTGCTGCTACTACTACTGCTGCTACTACTACTATTGCTGCTACTACTACTGCTGCTACTACTACTATTGCTGCTGCTGCTGCTACTGCTGCTGCTACTGCTGCTGCTACTGCTGCTAACAAGAAGCAGCACGAGTGGATAGAGAGCGGAGTGAGTGTGGAGAGAGTGGCAATGCTACTACTACTGCTACTACTGCTGCTGATGGTGGTACTACTACTACTGCTGCTGCTACTACTACTGCTGCTGCTACTACTGCTGGTGCTGCTGCTGCTGCTACTACTACTGCTGATGATACTACTGCTGCTGATGGTGGTACTACTACTACTGCTGCTGCTGGTACTACTGCTGCTCCTGGTACTACTCCTGGTACTACTACTACTGCTGGTACTACTGCTGCTGGTACTACAACTGCTGCTGCTGCTATTACTACTGCTACGACTGCTGCTGCTGCTACTGCTGGTACTTCTACTGCTACTGCTGGTACTTCTACTGCTACTGCTGGTACTACTGCTGCTACTGCTGGTACTACTGCTGCTACTACTACTGCTGTTACTACTGCTGCTGGTACTACTCCTGGTACTACTACTACTGCTGCTACTGCTGGTACTACTACTGCTACTACTGCTGGTACTACTGCTGCTACTACTACTGCTGTTACTACTGCTGCTGGTACTACTCCTGGTACTACTACTACTGCTGCTGGTACTACTACTGCTGGTACTACTACTGCTGGTACTACAACTGCTGCTGCTATTACTACTGCTACGACTACTGCTGCTGCTGCTACTACAGCTACTCCTACTGTTACTGCTGGTACTACTACTGCTGGTACTCCTACTACTACTGCTGCTACTGCTGCTGCTGCTGGTATTACTACTGCTATTACTGCCACTACTACTGCTGCTGCTACTGCTGCTACTACTACTGCTGCTACTACTACTGCTGCTGGTACTACTACTGCTACTACTACTGCTACTACTACTACTGCTGCTACTACTACTGCTACTACTACTACTGCTGCTACTACTACTGCTACTACTACTGCTACTACTGCTGCTGCTTCTTGTTGAGGTTGGCTACAGCCGCCACTCCCTCTCCGCTCTCCGCTTCGCGCTCACCTCGATTCACCGGCCCCGTGGGCAGGAGGAGATCATGGCCGCGAGCTGCTGATGATGCTGCTGCTGATGATGATGCTCACAAGGGCGTAGGTGGCAGCAGGAGTTCTTGCTGCTGCTGTTGTTGTTGTATAGTCGATGGAGTTCGCTACCCAGCAGCGGGTCACACTCGCGGCTGATTGCGATGGTGGTGCTGTGTGATGCTGCAGGCGCCGTGTGTGCGCGTGTGTGTATGTGTGTGTGTATGTGCACGTGTGTGCGTATAGCGCAGTGCGCAGGGATTATGGCGATGCAGAGTGTGTGTGTGTGTACGTGGTGTGTGTGTACGTGGTGTGTGTGTGTACGTGGTGTGTGTGTGTACACGTGTGTGTGTGTGTACACCACCATCACCACCGCCATCACCGCCACCATCGCCACCATCACCGCCACCATCACCACCACCATCACCCACCATCACCACCAGCACCAACAACCGCCATTCGCCACTAAGTGGCGGTGACGTCACCACGACGCTTGTGCCAGGCCATGTGCACCTTGAGACCACGTGAAGTGTCGAACGCCCGCTGGCAGGAGGTCACGGGGCAGACCCAGGTGCCACGGGTCGACTGACTGAGATGACCGAGATGACTGGCTGATGCACCACCTGTGCCCCTTACTGTGCCAACTTGCTGCGCTTTAGCCACCCGGCGCTCCGCTCGTTGTTGTGAGCGTCGCTCCTCCGCCCTCCGTTGTTGCTGGAGGGCGACTACCTCCAACTGCCCAGTAGCGTCCTTCACGAGCCTCCTCCACAGAGGCCGATCTTGACACCGCTGGTATCAGTCATCGGCAAGTCCACTCACTATCACCACCATCACCATCACCACCACCATCACCACCATCACCACCACCCCCATCTGGCTTCTGGGCTTCTCTTCCCCTTGGTCACTGATCTCTGGGTGCCTCTCCAATGCCGCATCCTGCACACCACTCGTCCCACCCATCACTACCTCCTGCTGCACCCTGCACACCACTCGTCCCACCCATCACTACCTCCTCCTGCACCCTCCACACCACTCGTCCCACGCATCACCACCTCCTCCTGCACCCTCCACACCACTCGTCCCACCCATCACCTCCTCCTCCTGCACCCTCCACACCACTCGTCCCACCCATCACCACCTCCTCCTGCACCCTGCACACCACTCGTCCCACCCATCACCACCTCCTCCTCCACCCTGCACACCACACGTCCCACCCATCACCACCTCCTCCTCCACCCTCCACACCACTCGTCCCACCCATCACCACCTCCTCCTGCACCCTGCACACCACTCGTCCCACCCATCACTACCTCCTGCTGCACCCTGCACACCACTCGTCCCACCCATCACTACCTCCTCCTGCACCCTCCACACCACTCGTCCCACGCATCACCACCTCCTCCTGCACCCTCCACACCACTCGTCCCACCCATCACCTCCTCCTCCTGCACCCTCCACACCACTCGTCCCACCCATCACCACCTCCTCCTGCACCCTGCACACCACTCGTCCCACCCATCACCACCTCCTCCTCCACCCTGCACACCACACGTCCCACCCATCACCACCTCCTCCTCCACCCTCCACACCACTCGTCCCACCCATCACCACCTCCTCCTGCACCCTGCACACCACTCGTCCCACCCATCACTACCTCCTGCTGCACCCTGCACACCACTCGTCCCACCCATCACTACCTCCTCCTGCACCCTCCACACCACTCGTCCCACGCATCACCACCTCCTCCTGCACCCTCCACACCACTCGTCCCACCCATCACCTCCTCCTCCTGCACCCTCCACACCACTCGTCCCACCCATCACCACCTCCTCCTGCACCCTGCACACCACTCGTCCCACCCATCACCACCTCCTCCTCCACCCTGCACACCACACGTCCCACCCATCACCACCTCCTCCTCCACCCTCCACACCACTCGTCCCACCCATCACCACCTCCTCCTGCACCCTGCACACCACTCGTCCCACCCATCACCACCTCCTCCTCCACCCTGCACACCACACGTCCCACCCATCACCACCTCCTCCTCCACCCTGCACACCACACGTCCCACCCATCACCACCTCCTCCTCCACCCTCCACACCACTCGTCCCACCCATCACCACCTCCTCCTGCAGCCTGAACACCACTCGTCCCACCCATCACCACCTCCTCCTCCACCCTGCACACCACACGTCCCACCCATCACCACCTCCTCCTCCACCCTCCACACCACTCGTCCCACCCATCACCACCTCCTCCTGCAGCCTGAACACCACTCGTCCCACCCATCACCACCTCATCCTCCACCCTGCACACCACACGTCCCACCCATCACCACCTCCTCCTGCACCCTCCACACCACTCGTCCCACCCATCACCACCTCCTGCTGCTGCTGCCAACCTCCTCGTCGATGTTTCCCCTCGCCAAACGGCGCTGTCGGCGTGAAGTTTGGTGAAGTTTGGTGAAGTTTGGTGAACCACCGCCACCCTCACGGCCAACACGGCTCGAGGGAGGCCTCCATCCAGCAGTTGACTGACAAGTGGCCGAACACCGCCGTCGTCATCGTCGCCGTTGTTATTATTATTGTTACGTAACGAAGAGACAATTAAAAATAATGGCCAATTATTTATTAATCTCAGGTCAAAGTTTCAACACCACAATGTTCCCTCCGGTGACAATTAAACCAAACCCATTATTGATTTGTTTAATGAACCCGCGGTTAGCTCCTATTACAGCCCTTTAAATTGGATGGTGTGGTAAAGTGCGGGTGATCTCACCTCCTCCAACACGTCCGGTCAGAGACACCCTGAGATAGACACAGCCAGTCCTAGGGCTTGCCCCCAGCATCTCAGCCGTGCCGGCTCAACGTCACGGACACGGCCATTCTGAACCTCCTCCCCCTGGGCCATCTCCCGTCCACTTCCCTCACGCCACAGGCCTCGTGCAGCAACAAGCCGCTGAGCGCGGCAGAGGTGGCCAAAGAACCCCCGTGTGCCCATGGCGCTTCCGCCAGCAGTGGCGTGAGCAAAGGACGCCGGGTTCGGAGGTCGGGCTCAGAGGTCGGGTTCAGAGGTCGGGCTCAGAGGTCGGGCTCAGAGGTCGGGCTCAGAGGTCGGGTTCAGGGTTCAGAGGTCGGGCTCAGAGGTCGGGTTCAGGGTTCAGAGGTCGGGCTCAGAGGTCAGGCTCAGAGGTTGTAATTGAGCTTTCGAGTGTTTTCCCAGTGGGAGGTTCAAGCAGTCCACACACACACGTCGAATACAAACACAACCCATCAGCACTTCCTAAAGAACTGCATTGTCGTTACTCTTGTCTGAGGTCACCATCATCCAGCAGTGGATTGTGAGAAGAGCTGCACACGTGGAATGTGCGTGAAGCGAGGCTACGCAACATCCAGGACTATTATTATTGCTGCTGCTGCTGTTGTTGTTGTCC